>NC_034010.1:12810285-12962182 GCF_000346465.2 Prunus persica
CGATGAAGAAAAAAGGTCAAGGATACAAAACGGCAGTAGAGAGAAGGTCAAGGATTACCAGCATAAAGTAGGAACGGAGATAGTGCATCAAGGCAGCTTAATTATTTGTTTGAAATTGAGAATGTTAGTGCTCGAAGTCTTAACTTTAAGATTAAATTGATCCAGCTGCCGTCCATGTACGATCCATTTAGATCTGCCCCCCTGCAAATTAGCTAATTAGGGGCTATATCTGTGGTGGCATATAGTAGATTTACAATAAATTGCAGTTCAGAGTGATCTTGGAGGATGTATTCCCCCCCCCCCCCCCCCCCCCCCCCCCCCCCCCTTGGGGTGTGTTTGTAACCTTGGAGAACCTCACGGTTTATAAGCCTAAGGGAAGTAAAAATCTGATTTGAGTATTGCCTCTACCAACAACACCCACTTCACCACCTTTACCTAGCTTCCCCACCATAAATAATTAGCTCATGCATGACAATGCATTGTAGTCTGCTTGTAGGCTTGTTTTGGACTTGTTCCTCCATTCATAAAATTCTAGAAAACTATAGATCTTGAAGTTCTTTGTCTTATCTTTCCAACGATATGTAACCCAGCTCAAGGAAAAATTGGAAAGGCCTTCAAATATCATTGTTGGCACAGTAACGCAAATGCTGCCAACTTTCACCTTGAGCTGCCAAAACTTGCATAACTTCCTCTAGAAGACTCGGAATCATGAACCATAAAATGCTCTAGAAACTAGACTTCCACATCTTAACAATGATCTATGAATCATTATCTGGTTCTTGATTAATACCACTTTGCAAAACCCAAGGGAAGGGTTCTTGATTAATACCACTTTGCAAAACCCAAGGGAAGGTGTCGTATAGCAGTGTAGCTCGGAAGTCCGAGTGTCGTATCCATAGAGAGCGGTGTACAGAAAAGAACAAAGCTGAAAAAGAACAATTGTGTTTGAGATGTATATTTATGCAAGATTCGATTTAAAGAAAATTTAATTGATTAAAACACTAAGACATTGGGGTTCCACTTTTAACATAAGCATGCAACTCTTATTAATTTGACCCACAAAATATTTTCCATTGTAATTGTTCAAAATAATTAAAGATTTTTTTAATTTCTTTTAGAAGTATTCTAAGCATAACTTGTACCATTGGCAACAAACTATCAAAAACATAATCTTTATCAAAATTCTATTAATCTTTAGTAATTCTCTTCTCTTTTAAAAGCATGAAAGTTTTTACTACACAATGAGAAAAACATGATTGAACCCATGAAATAGATTATCAAACATTCATCAATTAATTAAAAAGAAAACTACAAATTCCATTTGAACAAAAACTACAAATTCACATTAAAGCTTAAGTTTAGATCAAACTAATAAAATTACACACTCATATTAAAAGCTTTCTCTCTAGCCTTAGCTAGGGACACTACTACATTTTACGATTTGCACGACGAAGACAATTTCGTCGCGCAAAGTTACATTTAGTCGCACAAATTCGTCGCACGACAAAAAATTTGTCGCGCAAAGAGCGTGAAGAAAGACTTTGCGCGACCAATTTTTTTTATTCGTCGTGCAAAATTGTGCGACAGTTACCCTTCCTTGCACAAAAGGTTCAAGGACGACACAACAGTTCCTCGCACGAACTTATGCGCGACGAAAGAAGGTTCGTCGCCACAACAATGCATTGCGGATAATATTCGTCACGCGATACGTCTCGTAGACATTTGTGGCACCAACAGTTCTTCGTCACGCAATTCGTGTCTACAAATTTTGCGCGACGAAAAACCGTTGTCGCGCATATCCTTTTTGCGTGACGAAACACTTCGTCGTGCAAGAATAAATTATATGTATTTTAAAAAAATGTATCAATTTTATTTTGTAAAATGTGAATTTGCGCGACGAGAAAGGTTTCGTCGCGCAAAATTAATATATATAAATATTATTTAATTTTAATATTACGTTTGTTTTTTTATTTGATAAAAAAATAAATTTGGTTTTTTTTTGTTGGTAATAAAATGAAATTCCAATAAAAAAAATGAATTGTGAAGAGCACATTTATTATATAAAATAAAATAAATGTATGCTGCAAGAGAAATATTTAAAAAATAATTATGAAAATAAAAAAACTAATCAAATAATGTTCCAAAATCTACATTGTCGTCTGGCACATGCGGTTCAGAGGTCTGGGGGTCTACAGGGGCCGTCATCTGGTGGGGATGCTCGGGATGGACGGGCTCGGAGGTCGGTGCATCAAAATGTGGGATTGGAATGCCGGACTGTGCGAGGGACTACAGAATGACCGACATCCGACTCTGAAGAGTGGCCACCTGTGCTGTCAAAGCAGTGACCTGACTGTTTGACTGCGCTGATGAATGGGGTCTGGGTTCCCTCCGCCTGGCATTCCCCATCCCTCGACAATATGTCCCCAGTCTCCTCCCTAGAGTCTGATCCAATGTCTCCGTTAAGATCTGAAACCCAACATCTTGTGGAGGATCCACAGACTCGATCGGAGTATCGGGAGGAAGTTGGGAGGCGGACTCCTAAAGAACCAACTGGCTCCTCTCCACCATCGTCGTCTGTTTAGCATAACATAAAATATAAATTAAAACATTCATATAATAACCTTTAAACTTGAATGCGTAACATAAGAATTAAAATGAAATAAAACTTACATGAAGGGACTCGGCCAACTCATTCCCAGGTCGAACATAAACGTCGCCAAAGACGTCGATCTCTGGGAATTTGGACCCCCCCTAAATTGAACAAGAGAAGAAAAATATTAGTACGAAAAAATAAATTAAGAATAATGAAATATTAAAAATTAAATAAAAATTATTTTTTTATTACCTGCCGCCGTGCATCCATCCTATTGGAGAAAGGCCTGGAACCTGAATGATGGAGAAGAGTCTTCTTCTTCCCATTGCCCTTATTGACTTTGGCTTTATTCTGTTATACGAAAAATAAAACGTATTAGTTGAAATTGAAATGAAATATAAAAAATTAAAAAAACATTAGTAAGAAAAATATAATAAATTTGAAATTCATATTACAAATTACCACAAAAGCGGGTGCCTGAAAATGAATGCAGAGCCACGCCCAACTATCCTCCCGCCCCTCAAGCTCCTTCGGGCAACCCTCCTGAAGAGCTACTTGCGGATCATCAAACGCCTCAAAATAGTGGTGCAAGTCGCTCTTCCATTGTTTGTACCTCTTAAAGAAGAGTCTGTTCACGTACGCCAACGACTCGTCGTCGAGGTCCTCCAAGTTGTAGTTCGTCTGTAATAAATTAATTACATACATTTAAATAATAGAAATATAAAGTTTGAAAGAAAAAGAATTAAAAGGCCTACATACTGACAATTGGCCGCGAACCTCCGTCTTGATCTCGTCAGCCATGACCTTCCAAGACTTCCATTTCATCGGGCAATGGCTTCGAACGACATGACCAATGTCGTGGGCCAAGGAGCTATGCAACTCCGCCGTCGGTGCAGCCCGATGTCGCTCGTCGTATCCGATGTTGATACGACTGTTGGTCACCCGGGTGACCTTCGCCATCTTCAACTGCCGACACGGCCCTCGGGTGTTCTTCTTGGCTGCAAAGAAAGATGACATTAATGTTAAATAAATAACAAATTTAACTATAAAATGCACACACAAAAACAAAAACAAAAATAAAAAGAACTGGAGTTTAAGGAAATCTATACCTGGCTGTGACCCCGACGCATCAGTCGATGTGGTGTCGGTGGTGCTGGCAGGCCGATGACATCGCCTGGTGCTAACAGGCTGCGCCACTGATGAAGCCGATGAAGCAAGCGCCTGGGACCCCGCGGGACTAACTGCCAAGTGGTCCATCAGTGCTGGCGCAGTGGCAGCAAATGTCGGCTGAGCCGGGGGCTCCGAACTCTGTGTAGTCGTTACCGCCCTACGATGTCTAATTAGGTCTGACATCTGCACAATTTCATTAATACACATACAAATTAATAAAATATACGAATATTTGAAAGCACATACAATTTTATTAAGATTCTTAACCTAGGGTTTGCGAGTTCGGAGTAGCCGAGACTCCGATCCACGATCCGTTGAATCCTAGACGATCCTAGAAATACAAGGTACAACATACGTGAGTTTGAGTTCGATCCAACGGTCCGAACATAACAAACCCGAAAATCATACAATAGGCAAAATCCGTTCGAGACTCAAACGGTAACCAAATTCCAATCCAAAAAGACCTACGCGCTCGTGACAACTAGGGGATTGCACTGGGACCCAATGCATGAATGCTACAGAATCCCACGCGCCACCACACGCGCCGACAACGCGTGGGTGTCCAAAGCGAGACCAATCGCCGAAAAATTATAAAAACTAAGGGCCAAGGTTCCTACCCCGAAAAATGGCCAGAAGTGGCCGGAATTGAAATTCAAAAACCGGTCAAAACTTAGGGTTTAAAATCGATTGCCCTATGCAACGATTACTGAAATCCTACCCAACCATCAGCTAAAGCATCAAAAATAGTCCAGGAACCATACCTCAGGTGTCGGATTTGGTCGCCGGAGGAGAGAGAACGAGGGCGGCAAAGATTCAGTGAAAACCGACCAAATTCCGGCGGCTGGCTCGACGGTGACAGCGGGGAAGCTCCGGGTTACCAAGGTTGTGGCGGCACGGTCCAAATTCCAGTGGGGTAGGGGCTGAGGTGAAGGCCGAGAGAGAGAGAGAGAGAGAGAGAGTTAGGGCAAAAATCAGAAACTGGGGAAGAAGGAGGCCATCGCGTTGTTTCTGAAATTTTATTCGATTTTGTGCCACGAATAAATAAAAGCATCGCGCAAAATATTTTAAATGACTTTTGCGCGACGAAATACGTATAACTTCCCTCGCGCAATGTTCTGAGTTCGCCAAAATTTGGTATCAGGGTAGGGTTGCGTGGTTTTGCGCGACACGTAGATATGTATTTCGTCGCGCAATGTTGTCATTCCGCCAAAATTTTGGGATTTAGGGTTTAGCAGGAGAGAGAAAAGTGAAAACTTTGCATGACGCTGTTCCGTATTCGTCGCGCAATGTTGTTATTCTGCCAAAATTTAGGGTTTAGGGTTTATTGGGGCAGAGAGATTGCGCGACAAATATGGGACAACGTCGCGCAAGTCTGCTTTCTGTACACTCGAAAAAAATTTGGACCAAGTGTTCAAGGGGGGAAGAGGGTGAAAGGGCTGACTGAGATTGCGCGACGACGAAGTAATAAGTTCGTAGCGCAAGACTGTTTTCTGCACACTTTGCGCGACTAATCAACGTTATTCGTCGCTCAATGTTGTAATTCGCCAAAATTTGGGGTTTAGGGTTTAGGGTTTATTGGGGCAGAGAGATTGCGCGACGAATATGGGACAGCGTCGCGCAAGTCTGGTTTCTGTACACTCGAAAAAAATTTGGACCAAGTGTTCAAGGGGGAAGAGGGTGAAAGGGCTGACTGAGATTGCGCGACGACGAAGTAATAAGTTCGTCGCGCAAGACTGTTTTCTGCACACTTTGTGCGACCAATCAACGTTATTCGTCGCTCAAACCCTAAACCCTAAACCCTAAACCGCGGAAACCCTAAACCCGAAACTAGTTTCAATGATCCAACCGGCAAACTTGTTTTTTTATACTTCGAGATCGTATACGCCGAAAATCGGAAAAAACAAACATTAAGAGATCAAGTAACGGGACAAAACTTTTCGACGGTTCTAAATGAAAAGTCATGATTTAGCGGTTATTTTAACTCCGATTTTGATGGTTTTTTACAGCTACATTTCTTGACCCTATATGAATACAATTACTGAATTTGATCTTCAATTTAAGATGTTTACAGTAGGGAGATACCACATAATCTTATGTTATATTTAACGAAAGTATAAATAAACTCTTCATTGTTGGTGAATATATGGTTTTGATTGCATGCGCATTCTACCAAACTAGTTTCAGTAATCCAGCCGTCAAACTTGTTTGTTTATACTTCGAGATCTTAGACCCCAAAAATCAGAAAAAAAAAAAAAACATTCAGAGATCCAGTATCGGGGCAAAACTTTTCAACGGTTAGAAATGAAAAGTCATGATTTAACGGTTATTTTAACTCCGATTTTTATGATTTTTTTTACAGCTACACTCCTTGACCCTATATGAATACAATGAACTAACTCGATCGTCAATTTCAAATATATATGTGTATATATATTATATTATAAAATAATATATATTTGCGCGACGAGAGGTATCCTGTCGTCACGCAAAATTTCATCGCGTGACGGATGTTAGGTTGTCGCGCAATATTTTAACTTTACGCGACGAGTGTATTGTGGGTCGCGCAAACTATGCGCGACGAGGATTAATTCGTCGCACAAGGATTTCGCGCCATTTACTTATTTAGGTCAAATTGTGTATCATTTTCATGTTTTTAAAATGTTTTGTGTCAATAATTTTCAAACTTTGTATGAAAAGGGTTTGGATATATTTATTTATCATTGTTTTATAACAAATTTTTTTTTTCATTTTTCATTTTTTTGTGTATGTCAATTTATTTAATAATGTCTCACGCGGTTGTTGTTGCGTTGACCTAACTCGCTTGTTCTTTTTCTTTTATAAAGTGAAGTGATAAACTTTCATAAACTCATGAAAAGTCAATCAAAGTTAGAATTGGATACAACCCCCTTAGGTTAGATTGTTTATCATTTTAATTTTGTAAAAGTGTTTTGTCAAAATAAATTTAAAAATTATTATTAAAAGGGTTTGGATATATTGATTTACCAATGTTTTATAACTAAATTTATTTTAATAATGTTTCATTTCTCCACATATATAAGGTTTGGATATAACAACTACATATATTCAAACATTTGTATTACACAAAATCTGTACACTAGCATAATAAAATTACAAAAAAATTCATTATTCATCATCTGAACTATAATAACTTTCGTTATCGTCGCTATCATCACTTTCGGACTCCCAATCCTCCTCCTCCTCCTCTATAACTACATCATCGTCGTTGCTCGGGCCCACTGCAACATCGAATCTCGGAAGATCACCGAGGTCAATTGTAATTGACTGAATCGGTATTTCGATTGAAGACAGTCCTTGTATTTGAAACGGTTCTTGTATAACATGTGTATCTCGAAGTGTTTCCGCATCATTTTCCATTGAAGATTCTAAGTGTTGGTCAGCCACGTTGTCGACGTCATTGTCAGTTGGGTCTAGTTCTGGTATAGCATACACGTTCCTATAATCCATCTTCTGAACAACTTTCCAACTGCTCCCGGCTTTAGGGTCATCTAGATACACAATTTGTGTTGCCATGTTTGCCAAAATGTAAGGGTCGTCATCATACCAAGTTCTGTTAATGTTCACAGATAGTAAGCCATGGTCGATTTTAACACTTCTCGGCCTATTTGGGTTGCTATCAAACCATCGACACTTAAACATGATCACTTGGTATCGATCTTTGTAAAACAATTGAACGACAGTTGTGAGTTTGCCATAGAAATCAATGTTCGTACTTTCGCCTCCACTTGGGACATGGACACCGCAGTTTTGCGTACACAACTTGTCATCTCGTGCAGCCCCCAAAAATTTGACGCCGTTAATATAACAACCCGAAAACAATTCAGCACGAATCGGGCCGAACGCCAAGTTATATAACTCATCACTGTAAGTGGGGGAATTCGATGATTTCAACTTATTCACCTAATATAATACAAAACCATTCACATGTTAGTCTGACAAAATTAAATACTACAATTTATATTTGTCAAATACAAAACACTTATAACTTACAGAATCCAAAAACCATTGTGGAAACAATATACGGTGTTTCTGGGCAACTAAATGTGATGGATGTTCTTGCTTCATCATCTCTTCATGCTCATCTAAGTATGCCATTATCTCATCACAATTGTTCAGTACGAACCAATGCGCTACCTCCATGTCATTTCTTGAAAATGACTCTCCTTGTCCAGGATCTCCAAAGGGTCGTGCGCTTTGGGCAAAAACAGAAAGTTTTTCCTTTTTCATACCTCCGTCATTATTGCGCTAAGGACGATTGAAAGCCGTCTCCACATCTTTTAAATACATTCCACAGAAAGTAAGCGACTCATATTGAACCCAAGCCTCTATAATTGATCATTCGGGCTTCGCCCTGTTGCGTACACTTTTTTTCAGCTCTCCGAGAAGCCTGTCAAAATAAAACGATATGATACAAATTAGCAAGCCAGTGATAATGATGCATACACAAACGATAAGGATTATATACCTTTCTATTGGATACATCCAGTGATAGTTGACAGGACCAGCAAGCAATGCCTTTTCTGGCAAGTGAACCATCACGTGCATCATACTTGTGAAGAAAGCTGGAGAAAATATCATCTCAAACTTGCATAGGACTTGGAGAGTGTCTTGGCGCAATTGAATTATGTCTGTCTTTCGCAATGTTTTTGCCGTCAGTTGGGAAAAAAATCTGGATAACAACATAATTGGCTCACAACATCTTCCGGCAATAGATGTCAAATACCCACAGGAAGTAGGCGTTGCATAAACACATGACAGTCATGGCTCTTCAGTCTAGTAAATTTACCCCCGTCAACATTCACGCAACGTGCGATATTAGAAGCATACCCATCAGGAAACTTTATAGACGATACAAACTTTAGAAACTCTTTTTTGTCATTCGGTTTCATAGAAAAGAATGCAAGATCCCTTCTAGCTTTATCACTGTCCCTGTTCATCCGTAAACCCCTTCGTATGCCCATTCTTTCTAAATCAAGACGGGCTTTGATTGTGTCCTTTATCTTGCCCTCGATATCTAGAATCGTGTCCACCAATGTGTCAAATACATTTTTCTCAACATGCATCACATCTGGATTGTGCCTCAATTTGAGTTTCGACCAATATGGGAGCTTTAAAAACATAAGCTTGTGCGTCCAGTTCATATGTGTAGAAGGTCTGGTCCGACTAACTGTTTTTTCGAACGGAGCAAAATCCAAACGGTTAAGTTGTTCCAAGATCTCATCACCGGACCATTCTCTAGGTCTGAGGCGACGCTCTGTGTTCCCGTCGAACTCTTTATCTTTTTTCTGCCACTTGTGGTCCCATGGCAACCATCTCTGATGACCAAGGTAACAAACTTTTTCCGTGTGCCAACCAGAAGTTACATCTTCCTTGCATACAGGACATGCCATATAACCCTTTGTGCTCCACCCAGAAACCATTGCATATGCTGGAAAATCATTCACAGTCCACATAACTGCTGCCCACAAAGTGAACATCTTCCCAGTTGATTTATCGTACGTGCGAACACCGTTTGTCCATAAATCCTTCAGCTCATCAACCAGCGGCCTTAAGTAAACATCCATTGACCTCCCAGGATCCTCAATTATCAAAACAGTCATCATCATGTATTCTTTTTTCATGCATTTCCAAGGTGGCAAATTATATGGGAATACGAAAATCGGCAAAGTGCTGTGGTGTTGGTTTAGAACCCCATTCGGATTGAATCCGTCAGTGGCAAGTCCCAATCTCACATTTCGGGGATCAGCAGCAAACTCAGGGAATGTTCGATCGAACTCTTTCCATGCCTCCCCATCTGCAGGATGTCGCATCACATCATCGTCTACCTGTTTTTCCTTATGCCATCTCATGTCTGTGGCAGTATGCATCGACATATACAATCGCTGCGACCTAGGTTTCAGGGGCAGATAACGCATGACTTTTTGTGGGATCTTAGTCGTTCTATTCTAAGATGTCATTTTGAACCTCGACTCATTGCATATAGGGCATGTATCCAACGTTTCATGCTCCTTGTAGAATAACATGCAATTATTTTTGCAAGCATGAATTTTTTCATAACCCAATCTAAGACCATTCAACACCTTCTGCGCGTGTTTATGGTCTTTCGGCAAACAATTGTCCGTCGGAAGCATTCTCTTGAAAACCCCCAAAAAGTAATCGAAACACAGGTTCGACATACGATACTTTATTTTTCCGTGCATTAGCTCTACAATGGCCATGAGAACGGAAAAGCTCTCGCACCCCGGGTATAACTCTTGGTTGACATTTTTTAACAGTTTTTCATATTGTTCAAACTCCGCACTGTCTATTGGTGTAGGCACGTCATCTTCCCTTTCGTGATTGATGTTGGTCGATGCAAATGGAAAAGCATCCTATATAATATCCATGACTTGATCATTAGGATCCACAATAAGTTCAACATTGTCCATTCTTGTGGCATTTGAAGACGAAGCATGGTCTAATTGTTCCCCATGAAGGTTCCAAATGCTATATGTCTCAATCATTCCATTCCTTCCTAAATGAAATCCAACATTTTCAATTGTCTCCCACAACGTGTTATTACACCTCCTACAAGGACAACGGATTCTAGTTGCACCCGGGTTGTGTCTATGTACAAACTCAATAAAATCCTCGATTCCATCCAAGTATTCGTCTGCGCATCTATTCGGGTTTTGTATCCACCTTCTGCTCATAATTCCTGAAACCACAATCACAATACAACAATCATACAACTTCATACGAAGTTATAATGTCACCTTATGCCTCTGGTATGGGCCCTATCCCATTCGGGAATGCATAGTCCTGTCACGTAACCTACGGCTACATGAGATTAGATTTTGACATGGATTAATTTCGACAGCATCTCGATACAGTTCTTGAGGTGGGCATAGGTATAAATACTTACGTACCACCCAAAGAACGTACCGCGATGACACCGAAATCTCCACAATCGAAACCTAATCCTATAGCCGTAGATTACGTGACAACACTATGTATTACCAAACTGTCCAAATAGTGGGACAATTCAAGAATTAATTAGACCGCAGTCATGCTTTATGCATCCATGTACGAAATCCAACTAATCTCGAACGGGAAACTAAGTGTTACTAAACATACAAATAAAAGTACGAAGTTAATTTCAATTAACTTCGTACATCACAACACATTGCGCTACGTCACGCACAATTTAACAACATAATTGTAACACCCCGACCCCAAATTTTCCCAAATTTTACCCTTATTTAATTATTTAATTATTTAAGGGTATTTTAGTCATATTTTTAACCGGAGAGAGTTTGGGACCGTGACTTGTATTTTTGGATAGGTCGTACTGAGACGAGTTCATAGACATTTAGTGGGCTCGAATCGGAGTTGTAACGAGAGAGATATGGTCAATAGAAACTCAGTGGCACAATCGTAAATATTTCGAAATGAGATTTTTTTAAAAATCTGGTTTTCTCTCTCTCTCTCTCTCTCTCTCTCTCTCTCGCGACCTCTCTCTCTCTCCCGTCGGTCTCTCCTTTCTCTCTCCTCGTAACTCCGGCCACCGGCCGCGGCTGCGGACGGGGCAGGTGCCAAAAGAACCGGCTCGACCTCGGCGTCACGACCCAGCCCATCCCCGACATCGGCCGCCGCTCCAGCTGCCGGAAAATGGCGATTTTCGCCCGGATGTCGCCGGATCTTCACGGCCGCCGATCTCCCTCCTTCGGCCGCCATTTCTGGCGATCAAGGTATGGAAATTCATCCCTTCTGCATGCTCTAGCTGATGGTTGGGTAGGATTAGATCGATTCTTAGCGTAGATCACTCGATTTTCGAATTGAAAATCGGCCGAAACTTCGGCCGCCGTGATCGGCCATTTCCGGCCACTTTTTGGGGTAGGTTCAAGAACAAAAGTGGCTCCAAATAGGGTGTTATACCTAGGGTAGGAGTTTGGAGCCGTGGTTTTGAGATTTTCCGGCGAAGCTTTATTGCTTTGGGCACCCACGCGCTGCCGGCGCGTGCGGCGGTGCGTGGGCACTGTAGAAAAATAGCACTGTGTTCCAATGAGATCCTTAGGTTGTCACGAGTGCGTAGGATTTCGCGGATCTCAATTCGGACGTCGTTTGACTATCGAACGGATAATCGCATATTATGCGTTATCCGAGTTCGATAGGTTGGGACCGTTGGATGGTCCCAAATTTAATATATGTTGATCTAGGTATTTCTAGGATTGTGTAGGATTTCACGGATCGTGAATCGGAGCCCCGGATGTTCCGAATAATAATTTTAAAGTTTATATTTTATATTAACTGTCAGATCGTGCGATCGTGAGCGATCCGACCGTCTGATCTGAACCAAACTTGTAGGACAAGTGTCCTATACCTGGTAGAACCCATAGGGACTTCCGGATCGGAAATTGGAGGTCGTGGGTTCCGCAGGTCCGTTTGACCAGGGTTAGAGTAGTTTGACCCTTGGTTGACCGTGAGTCACCCGGAGTAATCTCACCTTTCCAGGGGAGATTATCGGGAGCTAGACTATTGTGGAGGGTTACACAATATTAGAATTATTATATAATTATATAAGTTTGTATAAGAGTACAAAAGAGTCTAGAATGTCAGTTTGGAGTGCTATACGCACTACTTTAAGTACCTCCCCGGATTTTGGATTCACTACAAGCACCACCAAGTGAAAGTGAGGTCCCGCGTGGCGTAGGTTATCCGGCGTTGGGACAGACCCCATACGTGGCGTTGGTCGTACCGGCGTATGGGGAGATTTGCAATATGATGTTCAGGTCTCACGTGGCGTAGGTTATCCGGCGTTGAGACAGGCCCCATACGTGGCGTTGGTTGTACCGGCGTATGGGGAGTTATGTGATATTGTGTTGAGGTCGCACGTGGCGTAGGTTATCCGGCGTGTCGACAGACCCCATACGTGGCGTTGGTCGTACCGGCGTATGGGGAGATTTGCAATACGAT
Organism: Prunus persica; assembly: GCF_000346465.2. Taxonomy (NCBI): domain Eukaryota; kingdom Viridiplantae; phylum Streptophyta; class Magnoliopsida; order Rosales; family Rosaceae; genus Prunus; species Prunus persica. Next base: position 12,823,043 of record NC_034010.1, read on the forward strand.
GTTCAGGTCTCACGTGGCGTAGGTTATCCGGCGTTGAGACAGACCCCATACGTGGCGTTGGTTGTACCGGCGTATGGGGAGTTATGTGATATTGTATTGAGGTCGCACGTGGCGTAGGTTATTCGGCGTGTCGACAGACCCCATAAGTGGCGTTGGTTGTACCGGCGTATGGGGAGATTTGTGATATGATAGTGAGGTCCCGCGTGGCGTAGGTTATCCGGCGTTGGGACAGGCCCCATACGTGGCGTTGGTTGTACCGGCGTATGGGGAGTTATGTGATATGATGTGCAGGTCTCACGTGGCGTAGGTTATCCGGCGTTGAGACATACCCCATACGTGGCGTTGGTTGTACCGGCATATGGGGAGATATGATGATAGTATGGCATGGTCGCACGTGGGGTAGGTTATCCGGCGTGTTGACAGGCCCCATATGTGGCGTTGGTTGTACCGGCGTATGGGGAGATTATGTGAAATACAAAGAGATGAAATAAGGTATCGCCTATGTGTGGAATTGAGTTTTATGGAAGAACTACGTGTGGCTTGATCCCTCAAGGAGGGTACGTAGGCAGCCTAAGGTTATTAGGCGCAGCCGCAGACTAAATGTTAGTCATAATTTATGTTTGAATTGTTTGGTAGCTAGTTAAGAATTATTGGAAGGCCGAAGGCCATTTGTGTGAATTGCATGAAATTATATTGTGCATGCTGCCAGTTGGGAATATTAAATGCTTTTTCGTGCAGGTATAAATTTTGGGAAATGTCCAAATTATAGGGGAGACTCTGCCGAAATTTCGGCAGGAAGTCTCGGTTTTTTTAGTAAGTGGGCCTGGCATCGGGGTGATGTCAGGACTTCCAAAGGGTTCGTCTCGGGTTTTGAGAAAATTCGGGGCGGGTCCTTAAAATAATATAAATATAACTTCACAAAAAAAAATATAAACATAACAAACTAACTTTAACATTTTTAATATATAAAACGAATAACATACCTTCTCAATTGTTCTCCACCAATCGCTAATTACAAATATCCCTAACGAGAACAAAATTAATAGCGTTAGTACGAATTTACATTAATACTTATAAACTAACGACAAAAAATACTTACCCAATGAACGTACTGAATTTCCAGCAAAGGTAGAGGCAGAGAGGTTGAGAGAGAGGCAGAAACAAAATTTTTTTTGTATTCTGCCTCTGCAATGGCAGAATTCTGATATGAAGAAGAAGGACTTTGCGCGACGAACCATTAATTTCGTCGCGCAAACTGCCGTCGCGAAAAACCATTTTTCCGTCGCTCAAAACGATTTTTTTCGTCGCGCAAAAACTTGTCGACAAAAAACTTTTGCGCCACGCATGACATTTTCGTCGCACAAACTTTCGTCACGCAAATTCTAACTATCGTCGCGCAAAAACAACATTCCGTCGCGTAACCGTCGCGCAAGAATGTACCGACATCAAACTTTACGTGACGAAAACTACTTCCGTCGCGCAAAAAAAATATCCCCCCTCAATTATTTTGGCGCCAAAATAAAATATCCCTCGTTTTCTTACGCGACGATAAACGATTTCGTCGCGCTAAGCTGTTTTTTGCAATAAAACCTGTCGTCGCACAAGTTTTCGCAGCCAATTAACGGAATCCACTGTTTTGTGTTCACCTTTACTCGACGAAGTGTCCCATCGTCGCGCTAGGTTTTCTTACGCGACGATTCTTCTCGCCGCGCAAGTGTTTGGCGCAACAATAAACCTGGATTTTTTTTTCGCTCACTTTGAGCGACGAAGTTAAATTTCTGTCGCGCTAAGAGGTTTTGCGCTTCGAAAAATTTGGTCGAGCAAGTTTTCAATTTTTTGTGCGACGAACCTTTTTTTCCGTCGCTGTAGTGCATTTTGCGCGACGAACTTTTATTCGTCGCGCAAAATCTTATCGCGCAAATAGCAAAACGTAGTAGTAGGAGTTAGTTCCCCATAAAATAAAATAAAACTAAAACATAAATTTAGAACTATAAAGACGGTGGAAAGAGAGAAAGCTCAAGAGTTGTGGAGCTTGGTGTGTTTACAATGCCGTATCTCCTCTTATTTATAGGAGAATGTGAGCAGCACCTCATGGACAATTCCAACATCATGTGAATAAATAATTTCTCCACCTTTGCAGCCAAGCCAATCCAATTTCTTTTCTTTATGCAATTTCATCTCTTTTATTGGAATACACATCAACATATGTAATCAATTCAATTGGTTTTTATGGTGCTGTAACCAAATTCTTCATTCTATAACTCTTTCCTTGGCAAAATGGAAATTGGACCTCAATTCTTTCGCGGATCCCAAATCTTCTTCTTTATATGCTTGGCTGCTTCACTTTGTTGGTTGCACCACTCAATTTCTTTTCTTTATTTATAAAATTCAATCTTTTGAGTGGGACACTTCTAGGCATGCAAAATTTAGTTGGTTCTTCTCACAACACACACACTTACAAAAATAGGAAATCATTGATCAAAGTTAATAAAATAACATTAAATTACTTTAACTAATTAAAAATATAATTGCCCAATATTATTTAATTACCCATTACATTTGTTTTGAAATTAAATGTTAAGGGCAATAAGCATGTGTTATTGTGTTATTATCAGTTATTTCTGAGCACGTAAAGTCCAATCCGTGAAGTTGACTAATTTATAAACACAATTTTGAGCTAACTTGATTCCAAAATGCATTAAATGAGTCCCAAAGCTTAATACACTGAAACAAAGATAAAAGAGGGTTAAACGCACAAGTTTAACTTAAAAACATGACCAAATCATACGCTAGAATGGTACAAAATGATATATAATTATACATTGATCAAATACCCCCAAACCTAGATTTTGCTAGTTCTCGAGCAAAAGAAAAGGAAAACAAACAAAAAAACCAAACAAGAAGTTAACTAGACCACTTTCGCAGGTAACTAGATTGCATTGAACGTATGCAACAAGTCTTTAAACCTCTAGGCATCCCTAGTAGAAGAAGTTGTATCTCCTGAGGGTTTAACAGATACGATACCTACAAACGTTTTACTGACTCTACAAAACAAAGTGGTTAGAAAACTTATTAGATTTTGTTAGTCATTTAGCAAAACAAAAAAAAAAAACAAAAATAAAGACTCAAAACAATCTTTCTAAACATTTTCCGAAGAAAATGACTCATGCACATGACTCAAAAGTTTTAACAATAAAAGCTCAGTTTTAGACATCATTCATATGGCAGCAAAGTTAAAAACACAATTTCGAAAGTGTAGTAGTGTGATAGTCAAATGCAACAAATTCTCCAATCGCAGTTTTCACACAATTTTGAAAATCATGCAAAACACATATGCAGCTTCAAATCTCACCAAAGTTGTCCACTCACAAATGAATCACTCAGAAGAGGGCTACAATGCATCACTCAGTTATAAACATGAGATTAGAGTTAAACTATAGGGACTTAACTCGCAATAGAAAGATGAAGAACTTGCATTAATATGACCTGAAGACGGGTGCCAAACACTTAAAAGTAGGAAAATTGATGCAATTCAATCACATGACATTTTAAGATCATTTAGGAATTTTACGAAGGTTGTAATGGGGCCAAGGGTGAAAGGTGAGTGAGAAATGAAAGGTATGGATAATAGAAAGTCTAAGGAACTCACAATGTAAGAGCATAAAACAATTGTTTTCAAGACTTCGCTCCTTTCTTTTGATTGAACAATCACCAATTCACTTTTAAGGCCAATAAGGAAACCCAAAAATGAATTTTAAATCAACTACCTTTTAACCACAACTTTTCTCTTTTCTTTCACCGATTGAGTGAATATATATATATTTTCAAAATGTAATAACCCCTTGCCAAACTTAGCATGAAAAACACATCCAAATTAAAGCTCATGAGTTCATAGAAAGGTAAATACTTGTTTTTCAGGCTAAGGCGAGGAAATAAAATTGGTAATTTGAAAGAAAAGGCTTACATGTAGGCTCAAAATGGTTAACAATGGAAAATCATATTTAAGCATGCATAAGGTTAGCTTGAAAGGCACAAACGATCCAAAGAGGTCCTTCATATCATTTCTTAAATGTCATGTAATCAAATTGCATAAGAATGAATGACTTTTAAGTGTTCAACCAAATCAATGAATAATGAGATCAAACAACAACTTTGATGATAAGAAAATAAGAGTATGTGTATAATACTCATGAAATGAAGCACAAGGCTCAAAAGCTCCCATTATATGGTTATGCAGGTTTAATTTATGCTTGATACAGTTCTTTAATTCAAAAGCATAACCAAATCATAAGCTAGATGGGTACAAAATGATATATAATTATGCACTGATCAATCTTCCCTCACAACAAACCCCTCCCTCATCATCATGGAAAGTGAAGGCAGTCTGAAAGGCATAACAACATTGAATACCCCTCCCGTGCCTCTTGTGCTTGAGACTACACCCCTTGTGGGTGAGCCACCTAACTCGAGTTATCGTCACCCAAACCAAAATGTCTACCTTTCATTCCATTCTCAGTAAAAATACTATAAACCTCATTCACTACTGTTTTCCACCTCCCCTATTGCTCAACCTTCAGCCCCCCGATTTCAATGCACAATTGGTTCCCACATGGTCAAGTCTTCCACAAAAAAGACAGAAAAAAGGAAGCCATTCATACTCAATTTCGTATTGTTTTGCAGGTACGTCTGGGCCAAGATAGAGTGTCATACATCGCTTCAACAGTTCATTTATTGGCAAACTGACTCAGATACGAATGAAGAATCCTAAACAGTCCCCATTGAGCTACCGATCAACAGTAGTATGGGTGCCCAGAAAATTCCTTATCTTTTCTTCCATTTCCGGTGTCAGAAAGAGTGGTGGAATCTGCCGAACCCTAACCCAGAAACACTGAGTATCCAACGGTACCGAAACAGGATCCACCCTACCATTTGTAGCCGCGAGTACAAATAAAGCCAGGAATAACAATTCATGATTGTTGATGGATCATAATGAAAAGGGCAGAAGAAAAGGCAACCATTGTGGCAGCAATAGAGAAGAATAGTGTGGAAAGTCCTATTATCATCTTTGTTGGTAAGGATTTGAAGAAATCATCTTCCACATAACGTGATGTAAGGATTCCCAAAACCATCAACCTTGAAGTTGTGGAAGAAAAGAGTGATACAACATCTGAAACTATAAAAACCATAATATCTTTTTATTCAAGAATATGGGAATGCATGTTTTTTCGTTGTTTCCACTAGAAACTGTGAATACCGAAGCAAACATGATGGTAAAAATCAGAGCACCTACAACTGTACAAGAAGTTGTAGTTTCTTTCATCCAGATTTCTCCTTCCTTCACCAATTCCTTGTGGTTCTTGGTAAAGACATCAGATGGTGCCAAAACCCCGCATTTAAAGCTTCTCTGCTCCTGGGAAATGTAAGTCTCCACCTCCTACATTTTGTTGATCCACGTGACTTCAATGTTATTAATATTTCTCTATTTTTCTTACAAACCCTTAAATCTTTGAACTTTGAGAGGCCATATAAACTCAAACCATTAAGGGCAGAAGTACAAGAATACTTGCATGATGACCATATGAATATTTATTAATATTGGAAACCGTTTAACCATTTCAATATTTACGAAAAACAATATGTCTGATTTAGCTTATTTTTTTCCCTGCGCTGATGACCCAACGGTAACTGAAGAAGTAGAACATTGTGATTCTCACTTTTTACATAAAAGAAAAGGTCTTCAGAAGGATAGTTCATAATAAAATAAAAAGATAGTTGTCAATTATATGGAACAATTTATTCTGACCTTAAACCATTGCAATTGTCTCTGCATTTGCAAAGCTGCACCTGAGATATTATCCAACTTTGCTAACGGGGATAACATCCCTGCCACATGTAGCATGCCATTCTTAGAAGTATCTACAAGATTTGCAATCGAACTTCTTTTTCTTTTATCAAGTTTATAAATCAGGGTATAACTTTTTCTTCACTACATTCAATGGCAAATTGAAATGCATTCCTTCTCATTCGATTATAGCTCCACACGAGATTTGGACTTGCTTGGAATATACGATCAATAAACTCAAAAATCCCTCATTCAACAGCTCGGAAAATTGCTTCATGTACATCTTCCATTTCTTTACCATCTGAATGTGTTAAAACTTCACACATGCGATCTAGAATTTCATGGGATTGAATATGGATCAATTTCATTTCACGTATGCGGTTGATTCCTAGGTTGGCATTGTAAAGAAAAATGTCAGATAACTACTTTTAAAAAAACAAATGGAAAAAGATGGCAACATGAAAAGGATGTGGCATACCCAAAAGTTTAAGGAGATTCGAGATCAGTCCTTGCAACAAACCAAGCACTGCAATGAAAATTCAAAATCCAAATATGATGGGAAAGCTGTTTATCTATTAAATATTATGTATGATATAATAATGTAAAAGAAAACAGAAGTTGCACTTGTTTACATATAATGTTATAGTATTAATTAATTCATGAAAAGTTTCATAAGGAATATTTTCAAACATAAACAAACGTGAACATCAATTAATTAATGGCCAAGGATATGATTAATTGATTTCTATTCTAATATCTAATTACTAAGGAGCAGCTTATCCTCAAATCAAATGGAATTTTGATACTTGGCAAATTCCAAAACAAAGAAAGTTAAAAGAATTTGAAAAAAAAAAGAAAAGGAAAAGTTAAATAAAGTCGACAAGTGTTAAAATCCCATTTGTTCTAAGGAGGGGCTCTGCCTTAATTTTAACATGCCAAATTTTTTGGTTAATTTCTAGAGACTGTGATAACATCTCCAAGATCTACATAACCTTTTGACTGGCATTAAACGTGACACTTCCATCATTTTTGACATTGTTGATTATTGTATGGTAATAATGACCCTTTAGAACTTCAACTTTAGAACCTAAAACGTAAGGGATTAACACAAAGTTTTGAAAAATTTACAGTTTGGTTGAGAGCGGGATACTGTATGTTGAAGTTGGCTCTCCCTAATAGATACAAGATTAAAGAGGAAGCAAGGAGCAGGTCGGGTTTGGGAAGGATTCCTAGTGGCTGCAGGGTTTTTAACTTATTTTTAATAGGGATGTTTCTTTCCTATTACTTGTTTTACCCAAAGCCTATTAGTATAAATAGGACTTTTGGGGTCTAGGTCAATGTCAGAGATCACAAGGGCATCAAATTGGATTGGAGCAAGGGTGTGAGAGAAATTAAGACCTAGGGTACTTAAGAATGAAGAGGGTTTTCTTGTAAACCAAAGATGTTCTTATTACTAGTTAAATTTCTCAGGATGATCACCAAACATGACATAGGCACAACACCGAATCTTTATAAATATTCTTTGTGTTCTTTGTTTGTTTGCTTTATCATTTTGGTGTGTGTGTGTGTGTTGAGTGTTTGTTTGCTTTATCGTTTTGGTGTGTTTGCATGTGTTGAGTGTTTGTTTGCTTTATCGTTTTTCTTTATCATTTGACAATAAGGTCTTGAGTGTTTCCCACAACAAGTGGTATCATTGCATCGTTAGCAATGGGTGTTTGTCTATGCCCAAGTGCTCTTATAGCTTTCAAAGCGCTAGCACGTTTGAGATGGCGGTCAACAAGCGTGTTGAAGAAAAGAAGCCGAAACAACCACAGACCACTAACATGAAGATTGAGTTGAAGTCGTTCATTGGCAAAGAGAACTTCACACTATGGCAAAGAATGATGAAATATGCCCAAGCTCAGCAGGGTCTCAATGTTGTCTTTGTAGGTGAGAACAAGCTGGAAACCATGACCTCAGAGGAATAGGAAACGCTTGACGAGTTAGCTAGGGGAGCATCGAGAAGTATATTTCTGTGAAGGTGATGTTCAATGTGATGGAAGACACCGCAAAGAAAACATGGGAAAAGCTCGACGAGATGTTTGCAAGAAAGTCACTATCAAACACACTATTCTTGAAGCAAGAACTCCTAAATATTTAGATGGAGGAAATCTTATGAAGCATCTTAGTACCTTCAATATGTGTATTGCGGCCTTGCAGAGGATTGAAGTTATATATAGTATAGAGGATAAGGTTTATGTTGCTGACATCCTTATTTCCATCATATAGACAATTTCGAATAATGCTTATGTTAGGCAAGAGTACTCTCAAGTTTGAGGAGGTGGTACAAGGCATTCTCAACCACCATTGGATGTCTCAACATGTTAAAGAGAGCTATCAAGGTGAAGTTCTAGTTGCAAAGACTGAAGAAAGGGGTCATTCAAACAAGCATGATGGCAAAAAGGGCAATAGGGAATATCAAAATTGAAGGCCAAAGACGGTTGTTTTTGAGTGTTAGTCAAAGTTGTTTTTGCTTCTCGTACATTTTCTTCCAACCATGGTTGTTTGGAAGGCTACAGTGGTTTTGTATCATAATTATAACTTCAATTCAATTTACAGGTGTTTCCCTTTTTTCGGCCGGGTAGGCCAATTGATGGAGTTTTTGGACCTTCTTTAATTGAGTGCGGGGTGTGCCACTACCAAGCCACGAATTAGGCTTGAATGGAATGTGAGTAGATGATGCGTTCGAAATTTGACTTTAATCAAATGATTGTTCAGCCAAGGAAGAAACCTCCTCACGGCCTAGGTTCTTTCACTACCTATGAGTCAAGGCTTCATGTATGAGCAACCAAATGATGTGGAGTGGGTGGAGATGAAGATTGAAGGTGAAATGTAATGAAACGAAGAACACGTGCGTAAAGTAAAAGGTGCTTGAATTTAAATATAATTGAAAGATAAATACGGAAAGTAAAGTGTGTAAAATAAATAATTTAAAGATGAATGTGTAAAAGAAGATTAATTAATAGGGATAATATCTTAATTAATAGGATATTATCTTAATGCCGTCTCCAATCACAGCACGCCATGTGGAAAAGAAGATTATCTCTTAAATTAATTAATTGAACCAGTTTATATGGCCAATTAATTAATAGGGATAAATATCTTAATTAATAGGATATTATCTTAAATAAGATAATATCCTATTAATTCAGATATTATCCTAATAAAGAGAAGATAATATCGTTAATTTAGATATTATCCTAATAAAGAGAAGATAATATCATTAAATTAGATATTATCTTCAATAAAGAGATATAATCAAGTCCAACTCGATCCCTACGAATTTGGATAGAGAATAAACTCATCATATTCTCTACGAAACCCTAGCCCCGAGGCTCCTATAAATATACGACCTTATTCATCATTCAATGTACCTCTAAACCTACTCCACTCTCCACTCTCCACTCTCCATATTTTCTCCACACGGCTCCGGCCGCCCGGTTCACACCATACATAAACTCCGTACCCTTCGCTTAGCTATTGTTTTCCTACAAACACTCGAACTAACTTAAGCATCGGAGGGCCTTTGGCCAACACCCCCCGGGTGTGGTCTATTTACTCCAATCTTTTTTACAGGAATCGAGGAAGAGAGAGAAGCAAGATCGAAGGTTGAAGGATCTAGAAGCGAATATTCTCCCGCGAGATTATTTGTACAAACATTTGGTGCTTTCGTTGAGAGCATGAGTTATACTCAACACGTGCTCAAGGAATCCATTCCTCCTATTTTCCAATCAACTGAAGCCTTTCAAACAACCATCGTTGGAAGCAAGCGCACGATGAGCAAAACCGCCTCGATGGCTCAGTCCGTGACGGCCCAAAGCTACTCCTCCCACGATCCCGCGATCGACATGGCGGCTCCACCGCTTCCTGCCACCATGAACCCACAACAAACCCTAGCTGCCGCACCACAACAGCCACCCCGTGTGACTGGAACCACCACATCGGCCTCTGCAGTCGTCGTACCATATCAAGGCCATGTGGCCGGATCTAGCCACCTTCATAGCACCGTTGTCGAGCATGGTGGAACCTCCTATCAAGGTGGGCTTACTACCACTGCCGACTTTGGCCCAATCTTGGTGCAACTTCAAGCATTCCCTCCATTGCCTCCATGCTCGACGCACGCTTCCGCATACACATCTAATGAAACCCTAGCCCGTGTGCAATTGGGCTCCATACACTTCTCTCCTCCCGATCCACGAAGCCAGTAGACCTTAATCTGAGAGTTGACTAGCTAACTCAGAGAATGGACGACCAAAATAATTTGATGAGGCAGCTCCTCAACCAAATAAACTTGGCTCAAAACCTTGGCCTTGGACAACAGGGCGAAGAGAGAAGGATGGATGAACGCTCCGATGGGCAGTTCAATGGGAACCAAGCAGGTCGAGCAGGAGTAAGCAGACAAGGAGATGCACAACAACGTGATTAGCTTGCCGACATGTCGCAAGCATCAGCAAGCCACATTCAGAGCAGACGAAGTCTCCCGTCCATATTGAATTTAAGGACCAACGTGCGTCGTAGGTTGGGCCCACAACTTGGCATTCACGCCGGGCTGGGCCATCAAGAAAATGTTCATGAAAGGCTAGGCTCCTAGGGAGGTCAAGTTGACAATCGCCGCAATGAGGATCGTGAAGAGAGGCACTTTGCTGCCCGCTCGCAGAGAAATATTCACGAAAGGGTAGGCCCCTAGGGAGGTCAACCTGGTAACCCTCACAATGAGGACCATGAAGAAAGGCACTCCACTACCCACTCTTGGAGAACCAATTGTCGTCGCTAAGCTACAAAAAATCCCTTGCAAGCGCAGTCCACCAACACGCCGCCTAGGCAGCGCAACTGAGAAGGTTGACCCTCACGAACCAATGAGGAAGTCAATCAGCAACACCCAAATCGTGAAGGCCATCAACGTGATCAACCAGCCATTTGTGCAAAAAACGTTGAGAAGCTTGTGAATAACCGACTGCGAGACTTAAAGATTGGAGGAAATTTCGAAGATGCACTACGTGTTGAGGTAGACCGAGCAAACTCCTCACCTTTAACCGCTGAAATCAAGCAGGCTGCTCCCCCGAAACGATTCTCAACGCCCTCTTTCACATGCTTCAAAGGGGATTCCGATCTCGAAAGTCATCTGAAGCATTTCAAGAGCCTTATGATCCTCTACAAAGCCGAAGACGCGCTAATGTGCAAAGTGTTTGCGATGACTTTGAAGGGAGCAGCTCAGGATTGGTTCCATACCCTGCCATCCGGGTCGATCAGCAGCTTCAAGGAGCTTGCTTATGTCTTCACCAAAGAGTATACTTCTTACCGGACGATCAAGAAGAACCCTGACCACTTGTACAACCTGGGCAAGAAGCCCAACGAATCCATTTGAGATTACATCAAGAGATTCAAGGCAGAAAAGGCCAACATCGTGGGGTGCGATGATCGAATCCCATCCTCTGCATTCAAGAAAGGTCTTCCCGCTAAACACGACTTATATCGCGAGCTGACTATCACTCCCAGCCAGACTCTGGCAGAGGTCTTCGCGACCGCGGAATGCTATGGGCTTTGGGATGACGATCGAATCGCCGCAAAGAAGTCTACCGAGCAGGAAGATCGGCCGACCAAGCTGGCAGATCAAAGAAGCGACAGGCTTGGCAACAGGGACAAAGATAAATGCAGGTCACGCCCATAAGGAGATGCTACGACAAAAGAGAACTACACCAAGTTCTCCATCTGTATACATCAAATTTTAGCCCAAGTGAAGGACAAACCTTGGGTAAAAAGACCGCCACCCTTGAAAGGAGATCCAAACAAGAGGGATACCAAAAAATATTGTGCTTTCCATGCGACACATGTGCATAATACGAACAATTGCTTTGCTTGGAAAGCACACCTCGAAGAACTCGTGAGAGAAGGTCACTGCATGGAGTTCATCGCGTAGCAGGCCATCCAGCAGATAGAGGAACGCGATACCACCAAAGAGCCACCCCATAAGGTCATAAGGATTAACACAATCATAGCCGACTCCAAGGAGTTCAGACTGACCAACAAAGAAAAGAAGAGAAAGATTAAGCAGGCCACCATGATCTCCCAAGTCTCTACAAATCTCCCACTGGCAGAAGACGATCCCATGATCGACTTCCAAAAGAAAGATTTAATCGGCCTTGATTTACCACACATCGACGCCCTTGTCATCAGCATTCAAATTGCTCAGGCTATGGTCGACTGAATCCATGCAGACGAGGGCAGTGCAGCCAACATCCTACAATTAGTGGTCATCCAACAGATGAGCTTAGAGACAAAAATCAATAAGTCAGCCAAGTCACTGACTGGCTTCAATGGCGCAACAACAGTTACTGTGGGCGCGATAGATCTCGACGTCTACTCTCCACCAGTAATCAGCTCGCAAACGTTCATGGTCATTGATCAAGTCTCACCCTATAATGGCATTCTGGATAGACCATGGATTGGTAAGATCAGCGCCATCACCTCTGCCATACATCAGAAGATCCGCTACCTAATTCCTAGTGGCAGTATCGGCCAGGTCAATAGCGATCAGGCAATGGTGAGGAAATGCTCAGCTCAAGGACTGAAGAAAGGTAATCAAACACAGTTCCTCCCAGTGATTAGGCAGATATAAAGGGAGTAGAACAAGCAGAGGAGAAAACAGATCTCGTTCCTGACGGCCGAGCAAACCAGAAAGGAAAGGGAATAACTACTCCCCCATAGCAATCAAAGAATTAGGACCAAGTTGAGGGAATCCGTCCGGAGGTCTCTCTTGAAGAAGGATGGAAGCCCGAGGAGGACGTGGAGCTAGTACCCCTTGATCCTGACAAGCTAGAGAGAATAGCGCGGCTCGGCTCGTGCCTTAGCCTGAAGGAAAAGGCAGAGCTTGCAGCCTTCCTCCAGAACAACAAAGACGTATTTGCATGGTCACCATCTGACATGCCTGGCATTGATCCCCAGATCATCTGCCATCGCCTACACGTCAACCCAGCTATCAAACCTGTAGTGCAAAAAAGACACAACTTCGCCCCCGAGATTGACAAGCTTCTAGCTATTGATTTCATTGAAGCTGAGATCGACAAGCTTCTAGCTATTGATTTCATTGAAGATGTCTCCTACGCAGAATGGCTGGCGAACGTTGTTCTAGTAGCAAAGAAAGATAAAGGCCTGTGTAAAGTGTGCGTCGACTACACCGACCTAAAAAAGGCATGCCCTAAAGACAACTTTCCACTACCAAGAATTGATCAGCTTGTCGATTCAACTTCCGGCAATCAACTGCTAAGCTTCATGGACGCCTACTCTGGCTACAACTAAATCATGATGCATGAAGACGACAGGGCAAAGACCTCATTCATCATCGAAAGAGGTACATACTGCTACAAAGTCATGCTCTTTGAGCTGAAGAACACTGGAGCAACCTACCAAAGGCTAGTGAACAAAATTTTTGAGGAGCAAATCGGCAAGACTATGGAGGTCTACATAGACGACATGTTAGTCAAAGCTCCGGAGTGAGCAGACCACATCAAGAACCTTGCCAAGGCATTCAGCCTACTTCGAAAATACAACATGAAGTTGAACCCGAGCAAATGCACGTTTGGAGTCTCGTCCGGCCGATTCCTGGGATAATTAGTCACCCATAGGGGAATTGAGGCACATCCAAATCAAATCAAGGCTATACTCAACATGAAGTCACCTGCCACAAAAATGAGATACAAAGTCTAACGGGTAGAGTGGTAGCTCTTAACCGATTCCTCTCAAGATCTACCGACAAGTGCAGGCCATTTTTCAAAGCCTTGAAGAAAGGATACAAAGATAAGTGGGATGACGAGTGTGAAGTAGCTTTTCAAAACTTGAAAGCCTACCTCACTTCACCTCCCTTACTCTCAAAATCAATACCAGGCGAAGACTTGTACATCTACCTGGCGGTGTCTGACTCAGCTGTCAGCTCAGCTCTCATCCAAGAAGAGTTGTGGGAACAACATCCGATATTCTACACTTCAAAAAAGCCCTCCTCGATGCAGAGACTCGCTATCCGAAAATGGAGAAGCTCATTTTTACGCTTGTGGTTTCTGGGAGAAAACTAAGGCCCTACTATCAAGCACACTGGATAATTGTCATGATAGAATTTTCTTTGAGATCGATCCTCCACAGCCCCAACGCTTCTCAGCGACTTATGAAATGGGCTATCGAACTCAGTCAATACGACCTCCTCTACCGGCTGAAGATTGCTACAAAAGCCCAAGCTTTAGCAGATTTTATTGTAGAGTTTACTCCGACAGCCGAAGAAGAGAAGACGGTCACGAAAAGCATGGAAAAAGCAGAAGACACCTCCCCCACCGATTCGAACCTACCTGACGACATGTGGCAGTTGCATGTAGACGAAGCATCAAATCACAAAGGAGCGGGGGCAGGCGTCGTCATAATCACCCCAGACATAACTTTGTTGGAGCAAGATATCACACTAGGCTTTTCTACTTCAAACAACGAGGCAGAATATGAGCCATTGCTTGCAGGATTGAGCCTAGTAAAAGAACTGTCGATCAAGAGATTGGCCATCTACTCAAACTCCCAGCTAATCACGAATCAAGCCTCAGGCGAGTACATGGCAAAAACATCCAAGAATGGTCCAATACCTCGACAAAGTCCAGGGACTTTTGAAATAATTCCATACTTTCACCATCCAACAAGTTCCACGGGCAGAGAACACTCATGCAGAAGCATTGGCAAGCCTAGGATTAGCACTGGACACCCTGTTCAAACGCTCCATCCCGGTTGAACACCTTGACCGATCAAGCATCGAAGAAATAGAGCCAATCAACTCAATGTAGATAGATGAAGACCCCAGCTGGCAAGACCCTATCATCGACAACTTTGTGAATGGAAATCTGCGAACGGATAAGTCCGAAGCTAGGAAGGTCCAGCAGAAAGCCGCGAGATATTACATGCAAGGCGACAAGCTCATTCGCAGATCATACTCCGGCCCTTATCTCACTTGCTTAAAATACCCTCAAACACTTGAGGTCCTCTGCAAAATTCACGACGGTGAGTGTGGCAACCACTCTAGAGGCAGGTCACTCGCCCAGAAGGCTCTAAACGTAGGCTACTTCTGGCCTACTATGCACCATGACTCCACTGAATATGTCAAAAGATGTGATCACTGCCAACGGTACAAACCGGTTCTTAACCTGCCTGCTGAAACTTACCATCTGCAGAACAATCCGTGGCCTTTCATGCAATGGGCAATCGACTTAGTAGGGCCCATGTCAACGACACCTGCCAAGAAAGAAATGATGATTGTCGCCACTGATTACTTTACTATATGGATCAAGGCCGAAGCTCTATCCTCTACTAAAGAAGCCGATGTGGAACGATTTATTTGGAGAAACATTATATGCCAGTTTGGCTGCCCACAATTACTAGTTACCGACAATGGCTCACAATTAATCGGCAAGCAGATCACCGCCTTTTTCAAAAAGTATGGTATCAAGAAGCATCTATCTATCCCGAGATATCTTCAGGGCAACGGCCAGGCCGAGGCATCCAATAAAATAATATTGGATTGTCTAAAGAAGAGATTAGAAGGCGTCGAAGGAAAATGGGTAGATGAGCTCCCTGGAGTACTATGAGCTTATCGCACCACCAAGCGAAGATCAACTTGTGAAACCCCGTTTTCCCTCGCCTATGGAACTGAAGTGATCATTCCTCCTCACGTCATTGTCCCCTCTATAGGCATTGAAGTGGGCAGCATTGAGCAAAACTCCAAGCAGATGAGGCTCAACCTTGACTTACTTGAAGGTGAGCTTGAAAAAACCATTGTTCGAGTCACCTTATATCAACAGCGGTTCTTACTACGACAAAAGAGCCAAGTTCAGACGATTTCAACCATGCGACCTTGTGCTAAGAAAAGCCTTCATCACTGCACAAAGACAAGGGTCTAAAAAGATGAAACCCAATTGGGAAGGCCCTTGCGTAATCAGCCAGTTCGGGGGTAGAGGAAGCTATATGCTTGACACCATGGAAGGGAAGGAGATTCCACGATAATGGAATGCCTGCCACCTCCAAAGATATTATCTATGAAACTTTTCCCTACCTGCTCAATCCCCAACAGATGACTGAGCACTACATATTTCTGAAGAAGAGAAGCAACTACTGCAAATTCCAAAATATGCCACAACAAAAGATGGTTGCCTATGCAGCGTCCTTCGGGAGACACAGCTTGCAAAGAAGCGTCCTAAGGGAAACACAGGGTGGGCCAAGAATTCCCTAAGGGAAGTATCCAGATTCCTATCCATTTCCTAAGGAGAGCAGGATATTCATACAATTGCCCATAAAAGGCGTCCTAAGGGAGACGCAGGGCGACGACTAGAAGCGTCCTTCGGGAGACATAGCCCGCAAAGCAGCATCCTAAGGTAGACGCAAGGTGCACCAGGAATTTCTTAAAAGGAGGTCACCATACTTCCTGCGGAAAATATCCAGGTTCCTATACGTTTCCTAAGAGGGGCAGGATAGTCAAACAGTTGCCCATAAAAAGCGTCCTAAGGGATACGCAGGGCAATGACCAGAAGCGTCCTTCGGGACACGCAGCCAGCAAAGCAGCATCCAAAAAGAGCCGCAGGGTGCGCCAGGAATTTCCTAAGAGAAGTATCCAGGTTCCTATCCATTTCCTAAGGGGGCAGGATAGTCATGCAATTGTCCATAAGCAGCGTCCTAAGGGAGACGTAGGGCAACGACCAGCAGCGTTCTAAGCGTTCTCCAAAAAATGCAGAATACACTCGGAGTCCCTTAAGGGGAACCCTGGCTTTTGTTCAAATCCTAAGGGAAAGGCACAACTAAGACACTAGCCAGTTACACAAGCAGTTCACAAAACAACATGCAATTGAAGTTGAAAAAATAACTGAAATTTCCATAGTAAAGTGACCAGCTGGCCAAGTTCAACAAAAAGAAGATGGTCAAGCAAGATCAATTATTCTGAACAAATAGCAGACTATAAAAGCTAAAAAGAAATAAAGGAGTCGTCATCTACTTTGAGACGCCAGTAGGAGATCCCTGATCTGCATAATCTTCAGCATTCGCCTTATCAGCCACACTCTCAGCAGCTCCACCTGCCTGATCCGCCACGTCTGCCACCACTTTTTTTTTTTGAAGGAGATGAAATGTTGCTTCCCTTTGTTTTTCCAAGGAAAGACTTGAGAAAGTACCAAGATCGTCAGCCTGATGGATTTGATCAACCAGCTCAGCACAAGTGGATGGACTTGACAAAAAGTTCATCTTGAGCAGATCAGACATGCTTGCATCCTCTGTAGGGGTGGACTTGTCCACCTTGGGATCAACTGCTGACATTGCAGAAGAGCTCGCTCGGGCAAATGACTCTCTTGCTTTCCTAGCCTCTGCCAACCTCACTTCCAAAGGAATTGGCGATGACGAATCCACTCCACGCTTGACTGCTCGTGACTCAGCAGCTGAAACATGATGGATGGATGGATGAGCAGACCGCCCAGATCGACTTCCACTTTTCAACTGATGCAGATTACCCGAACTTCGAAGACGAGCATCTGCACCTCTTTGCTTCTCAACGGGTGAGCTAGACCGTGCACGAACTATTTCACGGAGCAGATCATCTCCAAACTCATCAGCAAGAGGCCTAAAGGATGTCCCTAATGTTGCGCATACCACCAATCTTTTTGTTATCTGCACCAACAAGATGTTTGACCCTGGTAGATGACGCGGGAATAGCTCCTACTTGGGTCTTCTCAGTAGAAGGGAGCTTTAGTTTCTTACTCAATGAAGACGCATTCCTCGCCCGTGAAGAAGTAGCTTGAGTTCTCGAAGACTTGACACCAGCCTTCCTCTTTGAGGGCGGTTTAGCAGAGCACTCCACTTGTGTAGCAGGCAGATCATCAGGATTCGGACCATCCTGCTTCTCTCTCTCGACATCCTTAGCAGGGGCAGTCTACCAACTTCCTCCTGATCGTCGCTCAGCAGCCACCAGTGGCCACCGCAGCTCCAATCGTCTTTGGCCGCCAATCACGACGACAACCAGCTTGGTCCCACCCAGCTGGTCCTCGCCGCAAAAAAGGGAAGATGAAGAAAAAATTTACGTGCTTGACTTACTTCGGGATGCACGGCAACTCCTCTCTTCGACAAGCAGTACAAAATTCTCCAAGATCTTTCTCAAGCTAGAAAGTAGATAAGTTAAGTTTGCAATGTGAGTAAGAGTGAAGAGAAACCCTGTATTTATACAAGTTGGACAACCCGGGTCGAGGAGGAATCACAAGCTCATTCCTACTGGGAATCCAACTCCAACAACTGTCAGAAGCCTACACCAATCGGGAATCCGATTTGCAAAAGGAGTCCAACTCACAGAATAAAGCCCAAACACAGTTGGAGAGCCCGAAAAAAATAATTTCATCTCCTACATGCCACACAAGTGCCATGCAGAAGCTGGGGGGCATTTGTGGGACCAAATATTTCCGTCTCCAATCACAGCACGCCATGTGAAAAAGAAGATTATCTCTTAAATTAATTAATTGAATCAATTTATCCTAATAAAGAGAAGATAATATCATTAAATCAGATATTATCTTCAATAAAGAGATATAATCAAGTCCGACTCGATCCCTACGAATTTGGATAGAGAATAAACTCGTCATATTCTCTACGAAACCCTAGCTCCGAGGCTCCTATAAATAGACGACCTCATTCATCATTCAAGGTACATCTATACCTACTCCTAATAGCCCAGAAAAATACCGAAGCTCTCTCTCCCTCTCCACTCTCCACTTTCCATATTTTCTCCACACAGCTCCAGTCACCACACACGGCTCCGGCCGCCCAATTCACACCATACATAAACTCCTTACCCTTCGCTTAGCTATTGTTTTCCTACAAACACTTGAACTAACTTAGGCATCAGAGGGCCTTTGGCCAACACCCCCCGGGTGTGGTCTATTTACTCCAATCTTTTTTACAGGAATCGAGGAAGAGAGAGAAGGAAGATCGAAGGTGGAAGTATCTAGAAGCGAATATTCTCTTGCGAGATTATTTGCACAAACAGATATTGAACTTCAAATTTTTATTATAGGATGCCAAACACATACAAGATTCAAAGAAGTGACAACATCATACTAAAGTTATACAATATCACGTATACATACCATCAAGAATTTATGTACATAGTTTGACGTTCCTATCAAATATTCCTCTTCCATAAGTAGAAATGAAAATCTCTATAAGAAGAGGAAATTGTATCCAAATAAATAAGGTGACTGGAACACTAGCAAGAAAAATAATTGGAATAACAATCCATGATTGTTCATGAATCATATAATGAAAAAGCCAGATGAAAAGGCAACCATTATGGCAGGGATAGATATGAATAGGGAGGAAAGGCCTATTATCATCTTTGTTGGCAAGGATTTGAGGAAATCATTTTCTACATAACGTGATGTAAGGATTCTCAGAAACATCAACACTAAATTTGTGGAAGAAAAGAGTGATATAGCATCTGACACTATAAAAACCATAAAAACCTTTTTATTCAAGAATATGGGAATGCCTGTTTCTCCATTGTTTCCACCAGCAGGGACTGTGAATGCTGAAGCAAACATAGTGGTAATAATGAGAGCACCTACAAGGCGGCCCTGAGCATGTGCAAGTGGTGCCACCCCACAGGGCCCCGAAATTTTTTGACATGTATATTATATAGATTAATATTACAAGTATTATATATATTTAAGCGTGTAGAAAAATAACACAACTGTGTATTTGGTTTTGTTGGTCTTTATTGCCTCAATGATATCATAAAATAAAATAAAAATTATTGTCTTCTTCCTCTTCTTTTTTCTCAAATTGAAACATTAGAACTTTTATAAATTTAATTTATGATATCATTGTATGCTAATTAATGATGAATTTTAATTGTTAAAAAAGTTGTTTTAAGGTATCAAGTCATGGCAAATTTTCTATTTTCTTTAGTATTTTCATATTATATTATGTGAGGTCCCCGTTTAAGTTCGCACAGGGCCTTCAAAATATCAAGACCAACCCTGCTACATCTATACAAGAAGTTGCAGTTTCTTTCATCCATCTTTCCCCTTCCTTCACCAATTCCTTGTGGTTCTTGGTAAGCAAGAACTTATGAAGGCTATTATGAGAGGAAACTCTTCAAATAGTAACATTGGCTTTACAAGATTCTTCAAATTCCATGACTGCATCTTGAAATAAAAAATACAGCCAGGCAAGCGCGAGATGTTGAGGGTAGGGACCACTCTTTGGTGGGCAGGGGATAGAAAAACAAAAGGTCAGATGGGTGAATGACAAAATCAAAGATGTCAAACAACCTTTTAAATGGAGACTGCAATTGACCAAAAAAAAAATGGAGATTGCAGAAAATTTAAGGGGGAGGATGGGGGAGAAATATGGGTGGAAGGAAGACAATGAATGGAACTATGTATCCCTCATTTATTTTTTAATTTTTGCGGATTAAAATAGTTAAAAGATTGTTTTGGTAAAGTAAGGAGTATGACAAGGGTTTAAATTACAAGCTATTAGTGCCATTAGATTAATCCAATGCTTTTTATTAAAGAGTTGTTCATAGGTCCTATTTTTAGGTCCTTAAGCCATCTCCAGTCATAGGGCTAAATGTAGTCTAAGGCTAAAAATTTAGCCCTCCAAAATATTAATTTTTTAAAGAATAGTGCAGGGCTAAATTTTTCCATCTCCAGCTATACAGGGTTATATTTTATAGTCCTTCATATTTTATTATTTTGAAAAAAACTATGATACAATACTCATACATTCTACAACTATATATTGTTTAATTTAATTATAATTTTTTTAAAACAACACTTGAAAACATTTAAAAAGGTGATCACTTGTAAATTATAAATAAAATTAAATTAAAAAAAAGGATGGGTTTCAATGAAATAGTAACCGACTTATGTAAGTAGGCTTTATATAGTTAACCGACCTTGACAAAACATCCCAGCCACATGTTCAACCGACCTTGAAAATATGTTGAAGGTTGTGGGCTGGGGTTGATATTTTTTAACACTAATCTTCTTAATTACGGAAAAAGCATCAGGCCTGCACGAAATTTGGATTGCGTGTAAAGACCTGGAAGTCTTCTTCCTCCAAGCCTCGAACTGACAAGCGTTTTCTGGTTTAGGACGTTCAGCTGTACCCTACACTACATCTAGGGGTGGTTGCGGTTCGGTAACCGCGAATTTTTACTCAAACCGCAAACCGACCGACTATTTGCGGTTTGGTGATTTTTGAAACCGCAAACCGACCGCGTTTTGCGGTTTAAAACCGCAAATTCTCAAGCATTCACAAAAATATAAATTTACAACCTAAATAAATAAATACACAACCTCAATTTCTCAAGCATATATAAATTCACAATCGATTCCAATTCTCAAGCATTCACAACCTAAGAAAATTAAAGTTACAATTCCAAACATTCCAATTAAAGTTAAACTTCTCAAGCATTCCAATTCCAAATCCTTTAAATTTACAAACCAAAAGCAAAATGAATTAAAGTTACAACCAAAAAGAAAAATCCAATTCACAGTTAATTAAAGTTACAAACTAAAAGGAAAAATGCAATACACCAATGTTACAAACTCAAGTGTTGGTGGTGAGTGGATTTGAAGAACCCCTTTGTGTTGTTTGAGCACCAATGCTATCTACAAATAAAACAACATAGTTTAGTACATTTTATTATAAGAAGAAGCATAAATAACATTAGCATAAATAAACTAATTACTTACAAGTTGTCATATCTTCCATTTCCTTGTAGAATTCAACCTCGTCATCTGTTGGTTCCTTGTAAAAGGAAAATTCGTCCGCTCTAAGCCAATCACTAGTACACACTAATGCCTCTACCATTTTAGGATGCAAAGAGCTTCTAAAAGGATCCACAATCCTCTTGCCTATACTAAAAGTATTTTCACTAGCAACCGTAGAACTTGGAATTGCAAAGATATCCTTGGCAACTTGTGAAAGAATAGGATATCTTGTTTGGTTCCCTTTCCACCAATTCAAGAGAAGAGAAGGGTTTACAATTTTACTTAATTATTCATAGAGTATAGCCATGCGGCTATACTTTGCGGTTTGCGGTAACCGCAAATTTTGAAAATCAAATACCGCAACCGCAACCGTAAATGCGGTTCGGTTCTTAATACCGCGATTGCGGTTCGGTTTATCGCGATTGCGGTTTTATTGCGGTAAAATATCGGTTGGTTTTTGCGGTTTTTCGGTTTTTCGGTTTAAAATGCCACCCCTAACTACATCCCAAAGGCCTCTAGCCAACAAGTAATTTTTAACCAATGCACTCCAGTACTCAGTTATCTTCGTTAAGAACTTCCACAACAATTGCATCGGCAGGAACCACAGGTTTCACCACTCTTACTGATACTAGCGGCTGAAAGCTGACCCGGCTTGCTATTTTTGTTGTTTTTATATTTAGGTCTCAGATCAAAGTTTACAACTCAGAAGAGTAAAGGATCTCATCTTAGTGACCGTTTGGCATTGCTTATTTGGGGTAATAAGTGATTTTTAAACAAATTTGGAAAGCTCAACCCATTTGGTAAACTGTGAAAAAATCACTTATTGTTAAAAATTGCTGTGAGCACTGGCGGACCCAGAATTTTTTTAGCGGAGGTGCAATATTGACTAAGTATGAAAAATGGTTTTTCAGAATAATCATTTTCTCAACATAATTTTTGGCGGCTTTTATTCCTTATACATCAAATAAGAAAACTTGATTTTATGGGATTTTAATATAAAGTATATATTGATTTAATGAGCCATCATTTTTAGCCTAAATCGTATTTTGCACTAAAACCGAATTTTCATATTTTGATTTGGTGGGAATTTGATTTTCTAGTATTTTTATTTGAATCCAAATGCGGGGTACTTCCTTATTTACATTATAAACTTAAGTAAATGGAGTAATATAAAAATAAAAATAAGGTAATCTGTATACCAGTTAAGCAAAGGGGCAATTTGAAGCATCTACAATGATTTTTCCGACAAGGGGAGGTGCAGTGCACCTCCTTGCGCCTTAGTAGGTCCGCCCCTGGCTGTGAGAGAAAGCTATAAGGGAAAACAGCTAATGAGGTGCTTTCATTTTCTAATTATGCAGGAATCAGTTTCGAAGAGGCGCTTGGTTTCATTTTTTGATTATGCAGAAATCAATACCAACAACACTTTTTACAAAAATTTTACCAAACGCCAAACTGTTTTATCTCACAGCAAATCTAACAGCGATTATTTTCACAGCATAGCAATGCCAAACTGGCCCTTAAAGTAGTGTTGGGGGTTGAGTGCATTAAGAATGAGGCCTTTTCTTTTCAAGCATTCTTTAAGTACTTACATTTGTTCTTTTTCTTTATCTGGAAGTACCACGCCAGTATACCAATATTCCATCTAGTACTTATATACCCAAAAAAATTAAAAGAGAAAAAGAAAAAATTCCAAAGGAATTGAGATTACGAATCATGAAAACTTCAACGACTAAATAAATAAATAAACCATGTAGCTTATGTACACCATGTAGTTTATGTTTTTTATTTCAGCATTCATCACCAATAAATAAATAAACCAGTGTTTTGTTTGTTTCAATACTAACAGAAGTGTTGAAGTATAACCCTTCGAGCTGAAGGTCTTGGCGCCAAAGCTGGTTCTAATTTGAATGTTTTGCTTAGTTCAGTTTTTTTTATTAGTTTTGTTTAAAATCTTCAGGTTGTAATATGAGCCCTTAGATCATAGTCCAAGTGGCCTCTTATCTAGCCTAGGATTTATTCTGTTAGATTATGACAAGTGGCTTCATCTCATAAGATGATAGCATCAATGGCTAGGATTAGATCTATGTGCAAATAATCTGTTAAGAGAAGAATCTCTCTTCTCTCTCCTCTAACGGTTATATTGCTCACTGTAATGAAAGCTCTGTAGCAGCTCATGTTTTGAAATACAGAAGTCGTTTCAGCTCAACATCTTCTTCTTCTCCATTCTCCAATAAATCTAAAACCTCCAGAAAACTAAATCATCAAAACCACAAACTCTAATATGGCCTCAGAGCCAGGTTGGATTGCTTAAAAACTGGGAGTGAATCTGTGAAAAGAGTATCAGACTTGATTCAAGCTATTTTTTGAGCTACTCTTGAAGTTTGAAGCTGTAATCATCTGAATCAAGTGCCTAATATGGCAGGATCAGGAACAGCTGAGCTTCGCACACTGATTTTCAATGGAGAAAATTATGAATTCTGGAGTATTAGGATGAAAACCATTCTGAAATCCCATGGACTGTGGGACCTGGTCGAAAATGGGCTCACTGAGTCAGACTTGAAGAAGGAGAAAGAGGATGCTTCCATTTCTGAAAAGTCTCCAACGACTCAAACTCTAATGAGAGATGCTCGAGCACTTGGATAGATTCAAAGTGCTGTCTCAGATCAGCTCTTTCCCAGAATCGTTAATGAGGAGACCTCAAAGGGTGCTTGGGATATTCTGAAGCTGGAGTTCAGAGGTGACAAACAAGTAAGAAATGTTAAATTGCAAGGTTTGCGTAGAGAATTTGAATATGCTCGCATGAAGGATTGTGAGACTCCATCTGTATATCTTGTTAGGCTGTTTGATATGATGAATCAAATGAAAAGTTATGGAGAGGAATTATCTAGAGAGAGGGTTGTGCAGAAACTGTTGTTTAGTCTGCCGAAATCCTATGATCTTATTTGTTCTGTGATTGAGCATTCTAAGGATCTAGAAACTCTGGAAGTGCAAGAGGTGGTTGCCTCCTTGAAGAGCTTTGAGCTCAGATTGGATCGCCATACTGAAAATTCTACAGAAAGGGCCGTTGCTAGCCTGAATATTGAGGAGAAAAATCCTAAGAGTGGCAGTTTTTCTGGAGACCAAAAATCTCAGAAAAACTGGATTATGGCAAGTGCTGGTTTGAAGGCAAACCTAAATGCCATGGATGTGGAAAATTTGGGCATATGATCCGAGAGTGCAATGGAAATAAAAATGCACATAAGGTGAACTATGCAAATCAGGTGGAGGAAACAGGTACTTTGTTTTATATGTGCAATGCTGCAACAGGTGTGAAAAAGAATCACTCATGGTATATTGATAGTGGTTGTAGTAACCACATGACAGGAGATGAGGGACTCTTAGTGAATATTCAAAGGAATTTGACTTCTAAAGTCAAGATGGGGACTGGAGAGGTAGTTCCAGTGGCAGGAAAAGGAACTCTTGTGATAAAAACCAAGCTGGGGAAGAAGCACATTCAAGAAGTAATGCTTGTACCTGGTCTGGAAGAAAATCTACTCAGTGTTGGGCAAATGATGGAGCATGGTTATTATCTTGTGTTTGGAGGGAATATGGTGAATGTTTATGATGATCAGTCACTAGGAAATCTGATTGTGAGGGTTCAAATGACCAATAACAAATGTTTTCCACTTACAATGATGCCTGCAAGTGAGTTGGCTTTAAGAGCAAGTGTTTCTCACTGCCAGCAGACATGGCACAAGAGGTTAGGACACTTAAATGAGAGAAGCATAAAACTGCTTGAGAATCAGGGCATGGTTCATGGCCTACCTCATTTGGAGCAAGTCTCAGTGGTTTGTGAAGGCTGCATGCTAGGAAAGCAACACAGAGATTCCTTCCCCTTGGAGTCTACTTGGAGAGCAACATACCCTTTGGAATTGGTTCACACAAATATTTGTGGACCAATGAAAACATACTCAATCTCTGGAAATAAATACTTCCTGCTATTCACTGATGACTGCACTAGAATGTCATGGGTGTACTTTATTAGAAACAAGTCAAGTGCATTGGAGTGTTTTAGAAAATCCATGACTGAGCTGCAAAGTGGGTATAAGATAAAAGGCTTGAGAAGTGACAGGGGTGGGGAGTTTCTGTCAAGTGAATTTAACAGTTTCTGTGCAGAGGTTGGCATTCAAAGGCAGTTAACAGTGGCATACTCCCCTCAGCAAAATGGAGTAGCCGAGAGGAAGAATAGAACAGTAGTTGAAATGGCAAAGGCCATGCTGCATGAAAAGAGTATCCCCTATGAATTTTGGGCAGAGGCTGTAAATACTGCAGTTTATCTATTAAATAGATGTCCTACTAAGTCTCTAAACAAAGTAACACCTTTTGAAGCCTACACTGGGAGAAAACCAGGAATTGCACACTTAAAGATTTTTGGATCACCTTGTCATGTGCTAATTCCTTCAGCATTAAGGCGCAAGCTTGAGGAAAACAGTCATAAGTGTATTCTTGTAGGCTGTGGACTGTGTGAAAAAGGTTACAGGCTATTTGATCCAAGCACTAGGAAGATAATTCTGTCCAGAGATGTGCAGTTTGATGAGGATGGTTTATGGAAGTGGGATAATGCACAAGAGGGAGAAATAACAGTTCCTATGCCTGCTGAAAATCAGAACTGTGAACCAAGTCTAGACTTGGACACACCACTGCAAATGGATGCAGGAACCACAGTGCAAGATGAACCAAGTCAAGACTTGGACATATCAACTCAAATGGTTGAAAACACTATCCTGCAAGATGGGAGAATAAGTGGAAGCTCACAAGCCATTGACCACACACCAAAGAAATGGAGAAGTGTAAATGAAATCATGGCTCAGTGCAACATCTGCATTGTTGAACCTGAAAGTTTTGAAGAAGCAAACCTTGATGAGTCATGGAGAAATGCAATGAAGGCTGAACTGGAAATGATTGAGAAAAATAACACATGGACACTAGTGGACAGACCATTTGGTAAACCAATCATTGGTGTCAAATGGGTCTACAAGACGAAACTAAACCTAGATGGATCTGTGCAGAAGAACAAGGCCAGATTAGTGGCAAAAGGCTACTCATAGAAACCTAGAATAGACTACAATGAAACATTTGCTCCTGTAGCAAGGTTGGACACCATTAGGACCTTGATTGCTCTTGCTGCACAGAAGGAATGGAATTTGTACCAATTGGATGTAAAGTTTGCATTTCTAAATGGAGTGTTAAAAGAAGAAGTTTATGTGGAGCAGCCACAAGGGTTTGTTAAAGACAATGAAGAAATCAGGGTGTACAAACTGAACAAGGCTCTGTATGGACTAAAACAGGCTCCAAGAGCCTGGTATGATGAGATAGATTCGTATTTCAACAGGGCATGATTCAAGAAAAGTCCTAGTGAGGCAACACTTTATGTCAAAACAAATGACACTTCAGGTATCCTTATTGTTTCACTCTATGTGGATGACATTATCTATACTGGAAGTTGTCCAGAGTTACTTGAAAAGTTCAAGATTGATATGATGCAACATTATGAAATGACTAACCTTGGCCTACTCTACCACTTTCTTGGCATGGGAGTAGTGCAAAAGGATAAATACATCTTTCTTCATCAAAAGAAATATGCATTGAAGGTGATAGAGAAGTTTGGTTTGAAGGATTGTAAATCTGTGACAACTCCACTAGTTGCAAATGAAAGGTTGTGCAAGGAAGATGGTAGTGAGGCAGCAAATGAGAGTGAATATAGACAGATTGTAGGCAGCCTGCTGTATCTGACAGCTACAAGACCAGACATCATGTTTGCCTCAAGTCTGCTTGCTAGATTTATGCATAATCCTACTAGAAAGCACATGGGAACAGCCAAGAGAGTATTGAGATACATCCAGGGCACACTGGATTTTGGAATTGAGTTCATAAAAGGGAAGTCAGCTACTTTGATAGGGTACTGTGACAGTGACTAGGCAGGAAGTGAAGATGATAGAAGAAGTACCTCAGGCTATGCATTTACACTAGGATCTGGTATGTTCTCATGGGCATCCATTAAGCAAAATACAGTAGCCTTGTCTACTGCAGAGGCAGAATACGTTAGTGCTGCTGAAGCAACATCACAGGCTAAGTGGCTAAGGTTTGTTCTTGAAGATTTTGGAGAAGAGCAAGTGGAAGGTACACCAATCTTGTGTGATAACACCTCTGCTATTGCAATGGCTAAGAATCCAGTTTTCCACCAGAAAACTAGACATATTAGCCGAAAGTTTCATTTCATCCGAGAAGCTATTCAAGCAAAGGAGATTGACCTAATCTACTGCAAGTCAGAGGATCAAATTGCAGACATTCTAACTAAGGCACTGTCCAAGGATCGGTTTGTGTATCTCAGAAATCTACTTGGTGTGAAATCACTCAAAGGGTTAGAAGGGAGTGTTGAAGTATAACCCTTCGAGCTGAAGGTCTTGGCTCCAAAGCTGGTTCTAATTTGAATGTTTTGCTTATTTCAGTTTTTTTTATTAGTTTTGTTTAAAATCTTCAGGTTGTAATATGAGCCCTTAGATCATAGTCCAAGTGGCCTCTTATCTAGCCTAGGATTTATTCTGTTAGATTATGACAAGTGGCTTCATCTCATAGGATGATAGCATCAATGGCTAGGATTAGATCTATGTGCAAATAATCTGTTAAGAGAAGAATCTCTCTTCTCTCTCCTCTAACGGTTATATTGCTCACTGTAATGAAAGCTCTGTAGCAGCTCATGTTTTGAAATACAGAAGTCGTTTCAGCTCAACATCTTCTTCTTCTCCATTCTCCAATAAATCTAAAACCTCCAGAAAACTAAATCATCAAAACCACAAACTCTAATAAGAAGCCAACTCTATGGATCAAATATATTGAAAAACTTAAGCTGATTCTGATTTGTTATTTTTCCTACTAATAAACAAAAACGTGCACCTGAGTTAAGATAATCTTCTAGTTCTGAGATCCAGTCAAGCATTTTTTACTATTGCTAGGGTACAGAGGCTTTCACCTTGTTCTTTTCGTTGCTCGATCTTCGTATGTAACAGGCAGAGCTCAAAACAAAGTCAAACAACTTTAAGACTTGATCCCAAATTATTTTCTCACACGCTTATCTTCACCAAGAATCAACAACATATTATCAGGGTGGGGAGGGGAGCGAAGCAAAAGCTTATCCAACAATTATATCTTCACAAGAACAAATAAAATAGATATTGAACTTTTAGTTTTATTATAGGATGCCAAACACATACATGGCATGGACAATGCATACAAGCTTCTTAGAAGTTACAACATTACGAAAGTTATACATTACCACTTATACGTACCATCAAGAAATTATGTCCATGATTTCACTTTCCTATCAAATATTGCTCTTCCAAGTAGAAGAATTTATGCCCTCGATTTCACTTTCCTGTCAAATATTCCTCCTCCATAAGTAGAAATGTACATCTCAACTAGAAGAGGAAATTGCATCCAAATAAATAAGGTGATTGGAATACTAGCAAGGAAAATCATTGGAATAACAATCCACGACTGTTCATGGACCATAATGAAAAGGGCAGAAGAAAAGGCAACCATCATGGCGGCAATAGAGAAGAATAGTGTGGAAAGCCCTATTATCATCTTTGTTGGTAAGGATTTGAGGAAATCATCTTCTGCATAACGTGATGTAAGGATTCCCAAGAACATCAACACTGAAGTTGTGGAAGAAAAGAGAGATATAGCATCTGAAACTATAAAAGCCATAAACAACTTTTTATGCAGGAATATTGGGAAGCCTGTTTCTCCATTGTTTCCACCGGGAATTGTGAATGCTGCAGCAAACATGATGGTAATAATGAGAGCACCTACAACTGTACATGAAGATGCAGTTCCTTTCATCCATCTTTCTCCTTCCTTCACCAATTCT
The DNA here is from genome assembly GCF_000346465.2 of Prunus persica. Classification (NCBI taxonomy): domain Eukaryota; kingdom Viridiplantae; phylum Streptophyta; class Magnoliopsida; order Rosales; family Rosaceae; genus Prunus; species Prunus persica. The sequence goes on from NC_034010.1 coordinate 12,852,603, forward strand.
TTGTGGTTCTTAGTAAACAGCTTACGTGGCGTCATACCGTCGTTATTAGTAGAGTCTTTCGTCCGGGGTAATACAATAGTCTCGACCTCCTACATTTTTGTTGAACACAAATATTCATATGAGTAAAAGATTATTACTCTATTTTTCCAATAATTCCCCCTTGAATCTTTGAAATTTGAGAGAAGCCATACAAACCCAAACCATTGGAGAGCAGAGGTAACAAGAAGACTAGCATGCTGACCATAAAGTAAGTTGAATAAGACATCTTAGGGCCGACCTTTATTCCAATTTTTCTTTTCATTCTGCATTTGACGTTTCTATTAAAGGTTATAGTTTAACTCGTGCTATTTTGCTCTAGTTTTCGATTAGAAAATGCGTTTGAAGCATTAGTTTTCAATATTGGAATGAATAAACTACTAATCGTAACTGTGCTGACCACCTTTCTAGAGCATCTACAACGGGCTCCCTAAATGACCTCCTTAAACAAATTTTAGGGAGGAATTGGAAAAATACAACTCCAACCATACTCCCTATCCACCTCCTAAAATAGGGAGACTTCTAGGAGCTCCTAAATTTGAGAAAAGAGAAAGGACTCCTTGTGGCATCCTATAATTTAATGATGCTTTATTTTATGAATATTTTAAACCTTTAATTAATGATAACTATTTTGTATGTTATTATTTTTATAGAGATAGACCAATTAAAAGATAGTTATAGCATAATTGGAGTTAAAATTTTATAGAGAGCTTCTAAAATAATGTTTATATGTGTTTAGCTAAATTTTAACTAAAAAATAGAGAGCATGATTGTCGATTCTTTTACACTTTTTGTAACGAAAACATGCTCTCAATACACAGCATGATTCTAAAATAATGTTTAATGACTCATTTCAGCCCAAACAATTTATTTTCATCTATGTTACAATTTGTATAAGTTGAAAAAGTATAAAGTAACTCCGATTTTCTTTAATTTTTTTAAGACAGCATCCGTCTATCTGCTGATGCAATGTAATGCAAACGTTGGAAAAGCCACAATTTGACAAATGAATATTGATGAATGATGTAGAGAACAAAGATGAACCCATATGCTTAGTGGATAATGCTTTTATTGATTGCGTGCAGGCCTTCATTTGAATATGCGCATAAAGCTCGAGGGCAGTTTGAAATTGGTTTGGTTAGACTTAGAGCACTTCGTTTATACCAAAACAAGTTTGACACCTTCATGAACAAACCAATAGCAAACCAAAAACAAAGAGAAAAAGTTCGAATAATATTAGGGAGATTCACTATTATACCCAATATGGGGGCCCAAATTATAAAAATACCCTACATAAAATGGACTTTAGAAACACACCCAAAGCCCATTTACAACATAACAAAAAAGCTTTTAACTTCTTATAAATTACAAAACTGCCATCAATTTCTTAAAACAAGCCCAACCCCAAAATCTCATAAAAATACCCAAAGCACTCAATAGGGCATCAAAGTAATTTAATAATCAATATTAAATTCAATAAGGCCAGCTATCATTTTTTGGGTTTTTTTTGGGTTTGTTTATAGGAATTCAATTGTGTAGAGTTTATTTATAATATTAGTGCTAGAAATGGGTATATCACTAAATATCTCATAATATTATATTTTACACACCAAGGCGGAGCCAGAAACATAGATCATGGGGAATAGTATATAAAAATTTGAAATCAGTTATTTTTGTCTTTTATAAGCATATGACATGTAATGTTAGATGCCTTTGTGATTTATTATTTTAGCTAGTTTGTAGCAGAATGACCTTTGAACTGTAATTGAAAGCAGATCATGCCTATTAATAAATTACTATAGAGTGCCCACGGCCGATTCCCACAATTTACAAACAAAAAAGGGTCTTTAAAAGGGCATATATATGAAAGCTAATTCATAAGAGAGAAGAAAAAAAATAACTATGAATTATATAGAATATGTTCTGACCTTAAACCATTGCAGTTCTCTCTGCATTTGCAAAGCTGCACCTGAGATATTATCGAGCTTTGCCAATGGGGATAGCATCCCGGTCATATGTAGCGAGCAATTGCCATAGTTATCTCCAAAAGTTCCAATCAATGTTCTTTTTCTTTTATTGAGTCTATAAATAAGGCTATAAATTTTTTCTTGGCGACATTCAATTGCAAACTGAAAGGGGTCCCTTCCCATTTGGTTCTGGATCCACACGAGATCTGGTCTTGCTTGCAATACACTGTCAGTAAACTCAAACATCCCTTTCTCGATAGCTCTGAAAATTGCTTTACGTACATAATCTTTGCTACGTGAATGTTTTATCAATTCACACATGTGATGTAGGAGTTCAAGTGATTGAATATGCCCCTGTTTTATTTGGCGTATGCGGTTGATTCCTAGGTTGGCATTTAAAAAAAAAACATGTCATACCACTAATTCATGAAAAAATTTATTGCTAAAACAATTAATGGAGAATAAAGAAAAGATGAAAAAAAAAAAATTGTAGCATACCCAAACGTTCAAGGAGATTTGATTTCAAACCTTGCAAGAGACCTACCACTGCAATGGAAATTCAAAATCTAAATATAAGATGGTGAAAGCTGTATGTATCTCTGTTAATTAGATGATGACAAAATGTATAAAAAGGAAGAAGTATTAGTTCACTTGAATATTTAGATCCATACATGGATGCGAACATGTATAGTGGGCTGGGCTGAACCCTTATCCCCACTGGTTGTTGCATCCGGAAAAACAAGCGGGCGACGTGATGCTGTTCTGGGACTCCAACCCTCGCAAAATATGTGCGGCTTTTCGCCTACTCGCCGATATTCGGAGCATGAGCACGCACACAACTTTTCAGTTATTTTTTCTAAATGATTGTTCATCCACACGTCTTTTATATAGGTGTTGATGTAACAGCTTTCAAAATTAGATGACTAGGTTTTGAATAATTCTATATATGTTTTTTTTTTTCTCCAAATCAATGTAAAATAAATTTCAACAGCTAGTTTTCCAATTATCCAAAATTGCAACTCCTTTTTTGTTTTAATCTAATTATATTTTCCCTATAAACACCCAATTAATTGCAATAAAAAAATTCACCACTCTTTTTCCATTTGCTCAAATTTCAAGGACATTTAAATTTAGTTAATTAAATTCTTGAAAACAGAAAACTCAATTCAGCTCCATATTTCGCTACATGTGTCTAATAATATCATTTCAGACGGTAATGTGGGCAAATGGACATATGAATGATTGGTGTGTGTCTGGAGGAAGTTCACGTTTCACCCCAAAATTAATTTGCAATGAGGAGGAGTAGCCCAATACCTTATAAGTCCTTATAAAGTTTTCTAACTTTCCAATGTAGGACATTTTCATATTCACATTCTCATAGTGTCTCATTCAGGCTCGATAAAAGCTTCCTCCATATAATATGCATGTGATGTGGAAAATTATACAAGCAATATAATATTTATAATGTCCCAAATAAATTCTTAATGCCATTTCCAGGCAGGACCCTTGATAAACGCAAACCAAGTTTGAAGGATGTTGAGAAGGTCTCTCAATATCCTTCCGATACTTCTTGCATTTTGGACATAATTGGTGAGTTTGCTCGAGTGTAAAGCCCAACGACCACACCCGCTCCATGTTACCGAATATGTATTGTCTACGTGTTTAGCTAGAAAATTCTCCGCACATGCCAGAGCATGTGAGAATGTGAAAGTGGAAATGTCCTAGAAAGCTTAAAAACCTAGCAAGAACTTATGAGGAGTTTGGTGCAAATGTCCCATCAAATGGTAATACAAAATGAGTACGATATGATAGGAGTGCAGCTAACGATGAAGGGAATAAACTTATGCATCAAGAAGAGATAAAGGCTAGTTAGATGAAAAGATGAGGAAGCTTTCAACATTTTCAAAATATGCAAAGCAAAAGAACCAATGGGAAATGATGGGCTAGCTGCTATAAAAAGGGAAGTAGCTAGAGTCTCTAAACATATGAGAGAGTAAGCAAGAAAGAAATGAAGGAGAAGTAGGAAACTATGCACCATAACAGCCCCTTGTGGCTCATTCATTGATAAAAGGGATATTCATTGAAATGTCACCTGAACTTATACCTTAGTTTTAATTTGTCACCTGAAAAAAAAAATTTAAGTGAAATGTCACCTGAATTTTTCAAAATCCAATATTTGTCACCTGACTTTAACATCATCCAATTTTCCAACTATTTTCAAGGGTATTTTAGTCTTTTTATTTTCAAAAGTATTTTAAAAATGGAAAATTCATTATAAAAAAATTATGAAAAGACCCTTGAAAATTATAAAAATTATATATCGTTTCACATTCAACCCCCAGCCATTTTTACATTTAAGCTTTATTTTTTTAATAATAATTTTTTCCATTTTTAAAATATCCTTCAAAATGAAAAGACTAAAATACCCTTCAAAATAGATGGAAAATTGGATGATGTTAAACTCAGGTGACAAATCATGGATTTTGAAATAGGTGACATTTCACTTAAGTTTTTTTTTCATGTGACAAATTGAAACTAAGGTATAAGTTCAGGTGATATTTCAACAAATATCCTTTGATAAAAAAATCTGTAAAATTATATCTTCATTATGTTTATGTTACCATTTTTATTTTCAGTTAGTATGAGGAACTAAACCTCTAAGCCCTAGGATAGAGATTGAAGCACTAACATAATTTTCAAATTTTCAAATTACTCCGTTCCATGCTATTATGGTTCTTGTGATGCCATGCTCTCTTCAATGTTAATGGATTCCTTTATGTTTAATCGAAGTAAACACTCTCTCATATATATATATATATATATATATTTCTTCAAGAGTATGGTTTCTTGAAGAAATTGGTCATTCTCCCTTTGAATCTAAATTTCGTTCTTGTTTGAGTTGGAGCTAGCCAGCTGGTGCCATGGGATGAAAGACCTGAAGAAGGAGTTGCCATTGCCATGAAGACCTAAGCTACTGGTTTTGCTAAGCTGGAGAAGAAGATTGCACAAATGAGGTAAAGCTCATCTTCCTAAATATACTTAGGAATTTTTTGAGCTTGCTAGTGTTTCTTTGTAAGAATCTTTTTGCTTAGTGGATTGCTTGATCGGTTGATGACCCCCAGTTTTTCCCAATGGTGGGTTTCTGGGTGAACAATTTCTGGTTTCCATCTCTATAAATTTTCTAGATTTGTGTTCTTGATAGTTGACTAGTCATCGCATGAAGTTCATGTGTTTCTGGATTTGTGTTCTTGTGGTTAACTAGTCATCATTTTCTGCTGTTTGGTGTTTACTTGATTGTGTTGCCTTCACACACTTTCACCGTAGTTGTTGCTAGCACAGGGGATGCCTAGATTGACGGGTCCTTCTGAGTGCCTAGGTTGTCACAAGTAACTCTCTAGGCTTGCAGGTACATCTTGATATGCTCTGTGTATGTTATTATTTGGTATAATTCATATATGACAGTTGACTAGTCATAAGAGTATTTGGTCAAGGTCTAGAGTGTGAAGTTTGTTGTGTTTTTGGTTGAATATCATTTAAATATACTTTTCGTCACCTAAGTACGTATTACAGAGATGACTAGGAAGTTTATTCCGAAAGGTGTGGTGAGCCAAAGGGATCCTTTGCCCCCATATCATCTTGTTTTATGCCTTGAGTAGTTAGCTCATATTCTACAACATCATGTCACTAGTAAAAAAAAACCCTTGCGCGACCAAATTTTGCGCGACGAAAAACTATTCGTCGCTCAAAGTCACTTTGCGCAACGAAACTTGAAACTTCGTCGCTCAAAGTCTTGTGCGACCAAATTTTGTGCAACGAAAAATAATTCGTCGCGCAAAGTCACTTCGCGCGACAAATTTTTGCGCGACGACAATACATCGTCGCTCAAAGTCTTGCGCGACCAATTTTGCGCGACGAAAAGTAAACTTCGTCGCGCAAAGTCCTTATAAAAATAAATAAAATAAAAAAATTATTTTTTAAAATCTTTGCATGACGTAATCCAAACATTTTGTCACCTAAACCAATTTATTTTTGTTTCTTATTTTGTATGCATAACACTTAAGAAATTAAACGGTATATATATTTATTAAGTAGCTTTAAATTTATTATTTTAGATCGGATCGGATTTTTGTTAGAAAAATATATTATTGTTGTTCGGATTGGGTTTTTGTTAGAAAATATATATTTTAAATTGACGATTGAATTAGTTCATTGTATTCATATAGGGTCAAGGAGTGTAGCTGTAAAAAATCATCAAAATCGGAGTTAAAATAACCGTTAAATCAAGATTTTTCATTATAACTGTCGATAAGTTTTGTCACATTACTTGATCTCTGAATGTTTATTTTTTTCGATTTTTGGAGTATATGATCTCGAAGTATAAACAAACAAGTTTGACAGTTGGATCGTTGAAACTAGTTTTTTTGAATGCATATGCCATCAAAACAATATATTCACTAACAATTAAGAGTTTATTTATACTTTCGTTAAATATAACATAAGATTTTGCGGTATCCTCTAGTGTAAATATTTTAAATTGAAGATCAAATTCAGTCATTGTATTCATATAGGGTCAAGGAGTGTAGCTGTAAAAAATCATCAAAATCGGAGTTAAAATAACCGTTAAATAAGATTTTTCACTTATAACCGTCGAAAAGTTTTATCCCGTGACTTGATCTATGAATGTTTATTTTTTTCGATTTTTGGCGTATATGATCTCAAAGTATAAACAAACAAGTTTGATGGTTGGATCGTTGAAACTAGTTTCGTAGAATGTGTATGCCATCAAAACAATATATTCACTAACAATTAAGAGTTTATTTATATTTTCGTTAAATATAACATAAGATTTTGTGGTATCCACTAGTGTAAACATTTTAAATTGAAGATCAAATTCAGTCATTGTATTCATATAGGGTCAAGGAGTGTAGCTGTAAAAAATCATCAAAATCGGAGTTAAAATAACTGTTAAATCATGATTTTTCATTTATAACCGTTGAAAAGTTTTGTCCCTTTACTTGATCTCTGAATGTTTATTTTTTCCGATTTTTGGCGTATATGATCTCGAAGTATAAACAAACAAGTTTGACGGTTGGATCGTTGAAACTAGTTTCGTAGAATGCGTATGTCATCAAAACAATATATTCACTAACAATTAAGAGTTTATTTATACTTTCGTTAGATATAACATAAGATTTTGTGGTATCCACTAGTACAAATATTTTAAATTGAAGATCAAATTCAGTCATTGTATTCATATAAGGTCAAGGAGTGTAGCTGTAAAAAATCATCAAAATCGGAGTTAAAATAACCATTAAATCATGATTTTTCATTTATAACAGTCGAAAAGTTTTGTCCCGTTACTTGATCTATGAATGTTTATTTTTTCCGATTTTTGGCGTATATGATCTCGAAGTATAAAAAAAAAGTTTGACGGTTGGATCGTTGAAACTAGTTTCGTAGAATGCATATGCCATCAAAACAATATATTCACTAACAATTAAGAGTTTATTTATACTTTCGTTAAATATAACATAAGATTTTGTGGTATCCACTAGTGCAAATGTTTTAAATTGAAGATCAAACTCAGTCATTGTATTCCTATAGGGTCAAGGAGTGTAGCTGTAAAAAAATTCATCAAAATCGGAGTTAAAATAACCGTTAAATCGTGATTTTTCATTTATAACTATCGAAAAATTTTGTCCCGTTACTAGATCTCTGAATATTTGTTTTTTGCGATTTTTGGGGTATACGATCTTGAAGTATATACAAACAAGTCTTATGGTTGGATCGTTGAATGGTGTGTGTATATATATATATTTATTTATTAAGTAGCTTTAAATTTATTTATTTTGTACGTATAACACTTAAGAAATTGAATAGTATATACATTTATTAAGTAGCTTTCACCTTAATTATATTTTAAATCATAAAATATTTTTTTTTTATTTTTTATTATTCAAAAAAATTATTTTTATAAATATTGTGCTACGAACCAATTTTTCGTCTCTCAAAAGTTTGCGCGACCAACAGTTCGTCGTGCAAAACTCAAAAAATTTGGGCGAGTACCAAAAATGGGACGCGGGTTTTTAAAATTGAAAAAAAAAACTTTAGACTTTGCGCGACCAATATTTTTTGTCGCTCAAAACTTTGCGCGACCAATATATATTTTTCGTCGCGCAAAAATTTGGGCGGGTACCAAAAGTGGGACGCGGGACTTTTTTTATATAATTATTTTAGACTTTGCGCGACCAATATGTACTTTTCGTCACGCAAAAATTTAAAAATTTAGGCGGGTACCAAAAATGGGATGCGGGAAATTTTTTTTTTTAAAATAATTTTTTTTGACTTTGCGCGACCAATATTCCTATGTTCGTTGCGCAAAGTTAAATTTTGGCGGGTACCAAAAATGGGATGCGGGAATTTTTTTTAGACTTTGCGCGACCAATATGTATTTTTTGTCGCGCAAAGTTAAATTTTGGCGGGTACCAAAATGGGATGAGGGAATTTTGTGAAAAAAGAAATATTTTTTTTAGACTTAGCGCGACCAATATTCCTTTATTCGTCGCGCAAAACTTTGCGAGACCAATATGTTTCGTCGCGCAAAACTTTGCGCGACCAACAATATTTTTCGTCGCGCAAAGTGATACGATTTTTAAAACCGAAATAACTCCTCCACTATTTTCTCAATGTCTTTCTCTACTCTTACCTCTCCTCTCTCTTTCCCTCTCCCCAAATCCCACCGTTTCTCTCACACTCACTCCTCTCACTTAATCTCTCATCTCTCTCTTCACTATCTCTCACTCTCACTCACTCTCTCATCTATCTTTTCATTATCTGTCACTCTCTCATCTCTCTATCACTATCTTATCTAATTCTCTCACACTCACTTCTCCCTCTCATTCTCACTCACTCTCAATCTTGCCAAAAGGTATATTCTCTCCAAATTTTAAATTTTTTTCATTAATATGTGTTTTTGGAGTTAGTTTTGAGTTTGTGTGGAGTTTGGGGTTGAGTAAAGGGGAGAGATTGGAGTTTGGGTTGGATTTGTGGTATAACAATTTTAGGGGAGATTATGTATTCTTTTTTTTGTTGTTGTTGTTATTTGACCATATTTATTTTTTTGTAGGTAATCATCGAGACTTTGATGGCTAAAGTTGAGGATTAGGAAGCTATCAAAACATATCATCCACCACTACCACCACAATACGCTTGTATTAGAATTTTATTATTGTACTTTGTTAATTTATGTGTACATTTTGAATATTATATATATATATATATTGGATAATTTGATCACTATTTTTCATGTGTAATTTTATTTTGAATATGTCAATTTAAATTAAAGTAATTAAGAAAAATCTTACAATTAAATTAAATTTAAAAAGTAAAAATTCGAAAAAATTAATATAATTAAATTAATATCAATTTAAATTAAAGTGATTTAAAAAAAATCATACAATTAAATTAAATTTAAAAAGTAAAAATTTGAATAAATTAATATAAATAAATTAATATTAAAGAAATAATAAAACAAAAGTCAAAAATCTTGCGCGACAAATTATTTTGTAGCTCAAACTATTAAATTAGTTTATTTTAATTAAAAAAATTTAAAACACAAAAAATATTTCGTCATGCAAATATTTGCGCGACGTTAGTATTCGTCGCGCAAAACTCTAAAAATGTAGGCGGCTACCAAAAATGGGACGCGGGAATTTGCTAACAATGTGTTTCGTCGCGCAAACCTTTGCGCGACCAATGTGTTTCGTCGCGCAAACCTTTGCGCGACTAATGTGTTTCGTCGCGCAAACCTTTGCGCAACCAATATTTTTCGTCGCGCAAACCTTCACTAGTACGATTTACTATTTGCGCGACGAATACGTTTTCGTAGCGCAAACAACACAATTGCGATGAAAAAAAATTTCCGTCGCGCAAACAACCAAAAAATAGCGCGACAAAAATAATCGTCGCGCAAACAATCTATGCGCGACCAAAATTAATTTCATCGCGCAAAGGTAATAGAAAAAAACCCGGGTTTTTTGGTTGGCGCCAAAACCTTGCGCAACGACACAAATCGTCGCGCATGACAATATTGCGCGACAAACACAAGCGTCGTCGCGTAAAGATGGACAGAAAATTGGCGCCTTTTTTTTGGCTGTAAAAAAATTTGCGCGACGAGAGTTTTCGTCTCAAAAGACAACTTAGCGCGACGGAAAAATGTACCATCGCGTAAGAAAACGAGGGATACTTTTTTTTGGCGCCAAAATGAAGGGCGGATAAAATGTTGTTTGCGCGACGGATATTCTTCGTCGCGAAAAGTTAAACGCCGGTGAGTTCTTGCGCGACGAAATTAATATGTTGCGCGACGAAACTTTAACCTTGCGCGATGAAAGATATAATTTGCGCAACGAATGTTTGTGCGACGAACAGTATTCTTCGTCGCGCAAAAAAGCAGATGTCGGCACGTATTTGCGCGACGGAAATGTTGTTTTGTGCGACGGAAAAGTGCCCTTTTGCGACGGCAGTTTGCGCGACGAATTCCATTGTTCGTCGCACAAAGTCCTTCTTCTTCATATTAGTATCTGCCATTGCAGAGGCAGAATGCAGAAATTGCATTCTGCCTCTCTCTCCTCTCTCTCACTCCTCCTGCCGCTGTTCTGCTGTCAATTCAATACGTTCATTGGGTATGTATTTTTTGTCGTTAGTTTAATTGTATTAACGTAAATTCGTACTAACGCTATTAATTTTGTTCTCGTTAGGGATATCTGTGATCAGTGGAGAACAATTGAGAAGGTATGTTATTGTAAAAGTTTGTTTGTTATGTTTGTAATTTTTTTGTGAAGTTATATGTATATAATGTTGTGAAATTATGCGTGACGTAGCACAATGTATTTGTGATGTACGAAGTTAATTAAAATTAACTTCGTACTTTTATTTTTATGTTTAGTAACACGTAGTTTCCCGTTCAAGATTAGTTGGATTTCGTGCATGGATGCGTAAGGCATGACTGCGGTCCAATTAATTCTTGAATTGTCCCATTATTTGGACAGTTTGGTAATGCATAGTGTTGTCACATAATCTTCGGCTACAGGATTAGGTTTCGATTGTGGAGATTTCGGTGTCATCTCGGTACGTTCTTCGGGTGGTACGTAGGTATTTATACCTATGCCCACTTCAAGAACTGTGTCGAGATGCTGTCGAAATTAATCCACGTCGAAATCTAATCTCATGTAGCCGTAGGTTACGTGACAGGACTATGCATTCCCGAATGGGATAGGGCCCTTACCGGAGGCATAAGGTGACATTATAACTTCGTATGAAGTTGTTGTAATTGTTGTGTCGTGATTGTGGTTTCAGGAATTATGAGCAGAAGGTGGATACAGAACCCGAATAGATGCGCAGATGAATACTTGGATGGAATCGAGGATTTTATTAAGTTTGCACGTAGACACAACCCGGGTGCAACTAGAATCCGTTGCCCTCGTAGGAGGTGTAACAACACGTTGTGGGAGACAATTGAAAATGTTGGATTTCATTTAGTAAGGAATGGAATGATTGAAACATATAGCATTTGGAATCTTCACGGCGAACAAGTAGACCATGCTTCGTCTTCAAATGCCCCAAGAGTGGACAATGTTGAACCTATTGTGGATCCTAATGATCAAGTCATGGGTATTATACAGGATGCTTTTCCATTCGCATCGACCAACATCAATCAGGAAGGGGAAGATGACGTGCCTACAGCAATAGACAGTGCGGAGTTTGAACAGTATGAAAAACTGTTAAAAAATGCCAACCAAGAGTTATACCCGGGGTGCGAGAGCTTTTCCGTTCTCACTGCCATTGTGGAGCTAATGCACGGAAAAATAAAGTATCGTATGTCGAACTTGTGTTTCGATTACTTTTTGGGGGTTTTCAAGAGAATGCTTCCGACGGACAATTGTTTGCCGAAAGATCATAAACATGCACAGAAGGTGTTGCATGGTCTTGGATTGGGTTATGAAAAAATCCACGCTTGCAAAAACAATTGCATGTTATTCTACAAAGAGCATGAAACGTTTGCTGCTGATCCCCGAAATGTTAGATTGGCACTTGCCACTGACGGATTCAATCCGTATGGGGTTCTAAACTAACACCACAGCACTTGGCCGATTTTCGCATTCCCATATAATTTGCCGCCTTGGAAATGCATGAAAAAAGAATACATGATGATGACTGTTTTGATAACTGAGGATCCTGGCAGGTCAATTGATGTGTACTTAAGGCCTCTGGTTGATGAGCTGAAGGATTTATGGACAAACGGTGTTCGCACGTACGATAAATCAACTGGGAGGATGTTCACTTTACGAGCAGCAGTTATGTGGACTGTGAATGATTTTCCAGCATATGCAATGGTTTCTGGGTGGAGCACAAAAGGTTATATGGCATGTCCTGTATGCAAGGAAGATGTAACTTCTAGTTGGCACGTGGGAAAAGTTTGTTACCTTGGTCATCGGAGATGGTTGCCATGGGACCACGAGTGGCGAGAAAAAGATAAAGAGTTCGACGGGAACACAGAGCGTCGCCTCAGACCTAGAGAATGGTCCGGTGATGAGATCTTGGAACAGCTGAACCGTTTGGATTTTACTCCGTTCGAGAAAACAGTTAGTCGGACCAGATCTTCTACACATTTGAACTGGACACACAAGCCTATGTTTTTTGAGCTCCCATATTGGTCGAAACTGAAATTGAGGCACAATCTAGATGTGATGCATGTTGAGAAAAATGTATTCGACACATTGGTGGGCACGATTCTAGATATTAAGGGGAAGACGAAGGACACGATCAAAGCTCGTCTTGATTTGGAAAGAATGGGCATCCGAAGGGGTTTATGGATGAATAGGGACAGTGATAAAGCTAGAAGGGATCTTGCATTCTTCTCTATGAAACCGAATGACAAAAAAGAGTTTCTAAAGTTTGTATCGTCTGTAAAGTTTCCTGATGGGTATGCTTCTAATATCGCTCGTTGCGTGAATGTTGACGGGGGTAAATTTACTGGACTTAAGAGCCATGACTGCCATGTGTTTATGCAACGCCTACTTCCTATGGGTATTCGACATCTATTGCCGGAAGATGTTGTGAAGCCAATCATGTTGTTGTCCAGATTTTTTTCCCAACTGACGGCAAAAACATTGCGAAAGACAGACATATTGCAGTTGCGCCATGACATTGTCCAAGTCCTATGCAAGTTTGAGATGATATTTCCTCCAGCTTTCTTCACAAGTATGATGCACGTGATGGTTCACTTGCCAGAAGAGGCATTGCTTGCTGGTCCTGTCAACTATCGCTGGATGTATCCAATAGAAAGGTATATAATCCTTTTCGTTTGTGTATGCATCATTATCACAGGCTTGCTATATTGTATCATATCTTTTTATTTTGACAGGCTTCTTGGAGAGCTGAAAAAAAGTGTACGCAACCGGGCGAAGCCCGAAGGATCAATTATAGAGGCTTGGGTTCAATATGAGTCGCTTACTTTCTGTGGAATGTATTTAAAAGATGTGGAGACGGCTTTCAATCGTCCTCAGCGTAATAACGACGGAGGTATGAGAAAGGAAAAACTTTCTGTTTTTGCCCAAAGCGCACGGCCCTTTGGAGATCCTGGACGAGGAGAGTCGTTTTCTCCAAATGACATGGAAGTAGCGCATTGGTTCGTACTGAACAATTGTGATGAGATAATGGCATACTTAGATGAGCATGAAGAGATGATGAAACGAGAACATCCATCACATTTAGTTGCCCAGAAACAACGTGAATTGTTTCCACAATGGTTTTTGGAATCTGTAAGTTATAAGTTTTTTGTATTTGACAAATATAAATTTTAGTATTTAATTTTATCAGACTAACATGTGAATGGTTTTCTATTAAATTAGGTGAATAAGTTGAAATCATCGAATTCCCCCACTTACAGTGATGAGTTATATAACTTGGCCTTCGGCCCTATTCGCGCTGAATTGTTTTAGGGTTGTTATATTAACGGTGTTAAATTTTTGGGGGCTGCACGAGATGACAAGTTGTGTACGCAAAACAGCGGTGTCCATGTCCCATGTGGAGGCAAAAGTACGAACATTGATTTCTATGGGAAACTCACAAATGTCGTTCAATTGCTTTGCAAAGATCGATACCAAGTGATCATGTTTAAGTGTCGATGGTTTGATAGCAACCCAAATAGGTCGGGAAGTGTTAAAATCGACCATGGCTTACTATTTGTGAACATTAACAGAACTTGGTATGATGACGACCCTTACATTTTGGCGAACATGGCAACACAAATTGTGTATCTAGATGACCCTAAAGCCGGGAGCAGTTGGAAAGTTGTTCAGAAGATGGATCATAGGAACGTGTATGCTATACCAGAATTAGACGGGAACACTGACAACGACGTCGACAATGTGGCTGACCAACGTTTAGAATCATCAATGGAAAATGATGCGGATACACTTCGAGATACACATGTTATACAAGAACCGTTTCAAATTCAAGGAGTGTCTTCAATCGAAGTACCGATTCAGTCAATTACAATTGACCTCGGGGATCTCCCAAGATTCGATGTTGCAGTGGGCTCGAGCAGCGAAGATGATGTAGTTATAGCAGACGAGGAGGAGGAGGATTGGGAGACCGAAAGTGATGATAGCGACGATAACGAAAGTTATTATAGTTCAGATGATGAATAATTCAATTTTTTATAATTTTATTATGTTTGTGTACAGACTTTGTGTAATACAAATGTTCGAATATATGTAGTACAAATATCCAAATCTTATATATGTGGACAACTGAAACATTATTCAAATACATTTAGTTACAAAACATTGGTACATCAATCTATCCAAACCCTTTTAATAACAATTTGTAATTTTTTTTTTTCACAACACACATTTACAAAATGAAAATGATACAAAATTTGTTATAAAACATTGATAACTAATTATATCCAAACATTTTTATACAAAGTTTGAAAATTATTGACAATAAACATTTTTCAAATCTGAAAACCCATGCGCGACGAAGAACGCAATTTTTGCGCGACGAATAAATATCGTCGTTCATAAGTTTGCGCGACAAAGATAATCTATTGCGCGACAAAGTGTCATGCGTCACGCGATGAACTTTTGCGCGACGTAAAACATTTCTTCGTCGCGCAAATATTATATGATTTTACAATATATATTATATATACACATATATATTTGAAATTGACGATCGAGTTAGTTCATTGTATTCATATTGGGTCATGGAGTGTAGGTGTAAAAATTCATATAAATCGGAGTTAAAATAACCGTTAAATAATGAGTTTTCATTTATAACCGTTCAAAAGTTTTGACCCGTTACTTGATCTCCGAATGTTTTTTTTTTTCCAATTTTTGGGGTCTAAGATCTTGAAGTACAAATAAACAAGTTTGACGGTTCGATTGCTGAAACTACTTTCGTAGAATGCGTTTGCCATAGCAATCATATATTCACGAACAATGAATCGTTTACTTATACTTTCGTTAAATATAACATAACATTTTGTCGTATCACCCTAGTGTAAACATCTGAAATTCATGATCAAATTCACTAATTGTATTCACATAGGGTAAAGAAAAGTAGCAGTAAAAAATCTTACAAATCAGAGCTAAATTAACCGTTAAATCATGACTTTTCATTTACAACCGTCGAAAAGTTTCGTCCTGTTACTTGATCTCTTAATGTTTGTTTGTTTCGATTTTCGGCATATATGATTTGAAGTATAAAAAAACAAGTTTACCGGTCGGATCATGAAAACTAGTTTCGGGTGTAGGGTTTCTGTGGTTTAGGGTTTAGGGTTTAGGGTTTAGGGTTTAGGGTACAGGGTTTGCGCGACGAACACACGTGTTTAATCGCGCAAAGCCTTGCCAGGACGGGATTGCGCGACGGAAAATGTTAGGTTCGTCGCGCAATATCACCAGAACTTTCGCCTCCCACTCTTCCTCCCTCTGGACACTTAGTGAAAATTTTTTGGGTGTTTTTGCGCGACGCTGCACTTGTTCGTCGCGCAATCGCAGCCATCCTTTCTCTTCGGGCGGTTTTCCATACATTTGGGTTGCGAGTTTTTAAGGACATTGCGCGACGAACAAACGTGTTTAGAACTTTCAGCCCCGCTCTTCCTCCGTCTGGACACTTAGTGAAAATTTTGTGGGTGTTTTTGCGCGACGATGTAACTTGATTCGTCGCGCAATACCCTATTAAAATTTCTTGCGCGACGTAACGTTATCAGTGCGTCGCGCAAGATTTCAATATCGCCCGCTAAACCCTACATCCCAAATTTGGGCGGTCTGCCAACATTGCGCGACGAACTGACGTGATTCGTCGCGCAATACCCTATTAAAATTTGTTGCGCGACGTAACGCTTATCACTGCGTCGCACAAGATTTCAATATCTCCCGCTAAACCCTAAATCCCAAATTTGGGCGGACTGCCAACATTGCGCGACGCAAGAATAAACTCGTCTTTCGTCGCGCAATACCCTTTTAACTTTCTTGCACAACGTATCTTTTATCACTGCGTCGCGCAAGATTTCAATATCGCCCGCTAAACCCTAAATCCCAAATTTAGGCGGACTGCCAACATTGCGCGATGGAATAAACCTTTGTTTCGTCGCGCAATACCCATTTAAAATTTCTTGCGCGACGTGTGGATATATTCGTCGCGCAAAAACGAATAAAATTTCAGAAACCACGCGATGGCCTCCTTCTTCCCCAGTTTCCTGGTTTTCTTCCACTCCGCCGTCTCTCTCCCCAAATTTCGATGGATTTGGACCGCGCCCGCCACACTGCTGTTACCCCGGAGCTCCCCCGCCGTCACCGTCGAGCCAGCCGCCGCGATTTCTTCGATTTTCACCGAATCGGCTCCGCCGTGATTCTCCCTCCTCCGGCAACCAATTCCTACACCTGAGGTATGGTTTCTGTCCTATTTTTCATGCTTTAGCTGATGGTTGGGTAGGAATTGGTTGATTGTTGCTCTAGGCCGCTTAATTTAAAACCCTAAGTTTCGGCTGGATTTTGAATTTCAATTCCGGCCACTTCCGGCCATTTTTCGGGCTATGTCCGAGAACAAAAGTGGCCCGAAATGATGTATTCAACCTAGGGTAGGAACCTTGGCCCTTAGTTTTACGAATTTTTCGGCGATTGGTATCGCTTTGGGGCGGCGCGTGGGGCGGCGCGTGGGGTACTGTAGCAGCCTGAATTAGGTCCCAGTGCAATCGTGTGGTTGTCACGAGCGCATAGGTGTTTTCGGATTGGAATTTGGTTGCCGTTTGCGTCTCGAACGGATTTTGCCTATTGTGCGATTTCCGGGGTTGTTATGTTCGGACCGTTGGATCGAACTCAAACTCACGTATGGTGTAGGTTGTATTTGTTGGATCGTCTACGATTCGACGGATCGTGGATCAGAGTCCCGGATACTCCGAACTCGTAAACCCTAGGTCAATAATCTGAATTGTATAATATTAATATCGGATATTCGTATATTTTATTAATTCGTTTCTGTATTTATGAAATTGTGTAGATGTCAGACCAGATTACACGTCGTACGGCGGTGACGACCACGCAGAGTTCGGAGCCCCCGACTCAGCCGACATCTGCTGCCACTGCGCCAGCACTGATGGAGCACTTGGCAGTTGGACCTGCGGGGTCCCAGGCGCCTGCCTCATCAGCGTCATCAGTGGCGCAGCCTGTTAGCGCCAGGCGGCGTCATCGGCCCGTCAGCACCACCGACACCACATCCACGGATGCGTCGGGTATAGCCATCACATTTATCCAGTTCATTTTATGTTTTATTTCTTCTTGTTGTTTTTTAATTTTTGTGTGTATTTGATTGTTAAATTTATTTTTTATTTAACATTCATGTCATCTTTCTTTGCAGCAAAGAAGAACACCCGAGGGCCGTGTCGGCAATTGAAGACGGCGAAGGTCACCCGGGTGACCAACAGTCGTATCAACATCGGATACGACGAGCGACATCGGGCTGCACCGACGGCGGAGTTGCATAGCTCCTTGGCCCACGACATTGGTCATGTCATTCGGAGCTATTGCCCGATGCAATGGATGTCTTGGAAGGTGATGCCTGACGAGACCAAGACTGCGGTTCGCGGCCAGTTGTCGGTATGCAGGCCTTTTCATTCTTTTTCTTTCAAACGTAGTTTTTATATTATTTAAATGTATGTAATTAATTTATTGCAGACGAACTACAACTTGGAGGATCTTGACGAAGAGTCGTTGGCGTACGTCAACAGACTCTTCTCTGAGAGGTACAAGCAGTGGAAGAGCGACTTGCACCACCATTTTGAGGCGTTCGATGATCCGCAAGTCGCTCTTCAAGAGGGTTGCCCGAAAGAGCTTGAGGGGCGGGAGGATAGTTGGGCGTGGCTCTGCGCTCATTTTCAGGCGCCCGCTTTTGTGGTAATTTTGTATATTTTATTTTATTTTATTACAAATATTTTTTTAATTTTTTATATTTAATTTCAATTTCAACTAATACGTTTTATTTTTTGTATAACAGAATAAAGCCAAAGTCAATAAGGGCAATAGGAAGAAGAAGACTCTTCTCCATCATTCGGGTTCCAGGCCCTTCTCCTATCGGATGGATGCACGGCGTCAGGTAATAATAGAATAATTTTTATTTAATTTTTCACTTTTTCATTATTCTTAATTTATTTTGTCGTTCTAATATTTGTCTTCTTTTGTTCAATTTAGGGGGGGTCCAAATTCCCAGAGATCGACGTGTTTGGCGACGTTTATGTTCGGCCTGGGAATGAGTTGGCCGAGTCCCTTCATGTAAGTATTATTTAATTTTAGTTCTTATGTTACGATTCAACTTTAAAGTTCATTATATGAGTGTTTGAATTTATATTTTATGTTATGCTAAACAGACGACGATGGTGGAGAGGAGCCAGTTGGTTCTTCAGGAGTCTGTCTCCCAACTTCCTCCCGATACTCCGATCGAGTCTGTGGATCCTCCACAGGATGCTGGGTTTCAAATCTTGACGGAGACATTGGATCAGACTCTAGGGAGGAGACCGGGGACATATTGTCGAGGGATGGGGAATGCCAGGCGGAGGGAACCCAGACCCCGTTCATCAGCGCAGTCGAACAGTCAGGTCACTGCTTTGACAGCACAGGTGGCCACTCTTCAGAGCCAGATGTCGGTCATCTGCAGTCCCTCGCACAGTCCGGCATTCCAGTCCCGCGTTTTGATGTGCCGACCTCCCAGCCCGTCCACCCAGAGCATGCCCACCAGACCACTGCCCCGGTGGACGCCCAGACCTCCGAGCCGCATACTGGCGACGATCCGGTTGATTTTGCTTCATTATTTGATTAGTGTATTTATTTTCATCATAAACATTTATTTTATTTGTAATACATTTATTTTATTTTATAACAAAAATTTATTCTAATTTATTTTTATTGCAATTTCATTGTTTAATCAATAAAAAAAACCAATTTTTTTTTTTTAAAAAAAATTGTAATATTATTTTTGCGCGATGGAAAACATGTCGTCGCGCAAACTTGTAACAAAAAAAATTAAAAAATCAACTTTTTTGATTGCTTTTCATTCTTGCGCGACGAACACATACGTCTCGCAAACACGTTTTGCGCGACGAAAGGTTTCGTCGCGCATCTATTTCTGCGCGACGACAATGATGTTCCTCGCGCAAAGATATGAGCGACGAAAACATTCTCATCGCGCGAATGGTTCTGTGACGAACATATACGTCTCCCGAACAAGTTTTGCGCGACGAATTAAATTTCGTCGCGCTATTCCTGTTGTCGCGCAAATATACGTGCGGCGAATACTTGGTCGTCGCGCAAAGATTTATGCGACGAACAGTTGTTCCGTCTCCACACTGTTGGTGCAATGATGGTTTCCCCGTCGCACTGTTTTGCGCGACGAAGAATTATACCTCGTCGCGCAAAGGCTTTCTTCACGATCTTCGCGCAACGGAATATGCACAACGAATGTTTTGTCGCGCTGAAATTAGTGCGACTAAATCAGACTTTGCGCGACGTTTTGTTATTCGTCGCGCAAAGAGTAAAATGTAGTAGTGCTTTGCGCGACCAATGTGTCTCGTCGCGCAAAGTTTTGCGCCACCAATATTTTTTCGTCGCGCAAAGTTACTTTGCGCTACCAATATTTTTTCGTCGCGCAAAGTCACTTTGCGCGACCAATGAAAAAACTTGGTCGCGCAAAGTCTTTCTTCTCAATCTCTGCGCGACGAAGTTTCTGTCGCATTAAAATTTGTGCGACTACAATGTATT
The DNA here is from genome assembly GCF_000346465.2 of Prunus persica. Lineage (NCBI taxonomy): Eukaryota > Viridiplantae > Streptophyta > Magnoliopsida > Rosales > Rosaceae > Prunus > Prunus persica. The sequence continues at coordinate 12,872,920 of NC_034010.1, forward strand.
TTGCGCGACGAAATTCTCTTCGTCGCGCAAAGTGTAAAATGTAGTAGTGGTGTCATAATGAAACTTCGGAAACCAGTTTTGGCAGCTAAGAAGCGGACCCATATTTCCCACCTAGATGATGTGATTCTCTTCGCAGAAGCTTCTCCAAAACAGTTCAAGATTATGAGCAAGGGTAGTATTGATTATTTCTATAAGATGTCCGAGCAGTTAGTGGATTTTGAGAAGATTGTGGAGTATTACTCTCCTAATATTGAGAAAGTTAAAGCGATGGAGATTTCCCAATGATGTGGTTCCCCCTTAACCAGTGACTTGGGAAGATACTTGGGTGTTCCACTAATTCATGGAAGGAAGACTAGCGACATAAATAAAAGACTGAATCCCTTTCTATGGTTGGCAGAGTGGCTTTGGTTCAGTCTGTTACTTCTACTATCCCGATCTATATACTATGCAAACGGTTAAACTGCCTATGACAGTTTGTAGGGAGTTGGATAGGTTGAATAAGAACTTTATTTGGAGATCAACTGATAGGAGAAGGAAAGTGCATCTTGTCAGTTGGAGTACTATTTGTCCTAAGAATAGAGGTGGTCTGGGGTTGAAAAATACGGAGCATGTTAATCAAGATCTCCTTGCAATAACTTGATAGAGACTGGTGAAGAAAGATAATGGTTTATGGGTCCATTGAGCTTGCTCTAACATTGAAGAGAATCCGGTAGAGAGCTAGATACCATACACCTTGTGGGATTGATTTTCCTCCCTAGAGAATATTCGTCTAGTAATCCCTTTTTCCTCCTTACAGAGTTGTAGACGTACCTCGTGCTTTGTCTGTGGCCACATATTTATAGGGGCCTTGGTGGCTAGAGTTTCGGAAGAATAATCCCTCACATGGAAAAGAATTATTTTTCCCTAATTTAGAGAGATTGAACCAATTAGGAATTTTATTAGAATCAAATTCCTCATTATTACAAGAATCCCCAAATTGATAGGACTAATTATTTGACCTAGGATCTTCAAATATTTGCTTCCACCAACCTAAATATCATAATTCTTGTCTCGACACATATTAGCACAAATTGGTTTCCTTCCATTGCCTTCCCAACTGTGCAATGACAGATTCTTATTTGCTCATGAACATTAGTTATTCTTCTTCAGTATTCTTAATGCAAAAACAAAGTGCGAAGAGTTCAATAACATAAGAAGAAATTATTTAAATTTTATCAGATAAAACCATAATCGCAACATACCTGACCAAGTGATCTTCATTCGATTACATTCTTCTTTTCCTTCATTTTGAACACTTACACGAATATCACTGATGGCACGCTCTATGTGTATACCTTTCAAAAAATAACAGTAATTAACCTCAATCAATATATTTCGAATTACTATTTCTATTACAATTATGGATATGTGAGAGAATGTGAAGGTAAATAGTCCTATATTGGAAAGTTGAGAAACCTAGCAAGGGCTTATAAGGAGTTGGGTTACTCTCCCCATTGCCAATTGGTTTGGGGTGGAACCTCAATATCCTTCATGGTATCAGAGCGGGTTGCCCACGTGTGAAAGCCCAACGGCCACACGTGCTCCACGTCACCCAAAATGTATTGCCACGTGTTAGGCTTGAAAATTCCACATTGGATAGTTGAGAAACCTAGAAGGGGCTTATAAAAAGTTGGGTTACTCCCCCATTGCCAATTAGTTTGGGTTGAAACCTCAACATCCTTCAATCTTTTCATAATTGATTTACGTATATATGTTTTGTGTGTTGTCAACTTTTTCCATGTCCCCTCATGTTCCTATGTTAATATTCTGTCACATGTGCTCTTAGATAACAGTGTGAAAATACCTTTAACTCTTAATTAAAAATAGAATAATAAAAAGAAAATAACAGTTCTGATCCTTCATCTTCTTCCTTTGTCTTCCCAAACCTCGCAGCCAACAGACCCCTTCCAATTCTTTGAGATAAGAAGTTAAAACAATAATTAAAAAAACCAATTCAGCATTTCCACATCTCTCATCTGGGTGCTCCATTTCCTTCTTAGTCTGATGTTTTGAACCCCTCCCTCCGATAAAGTCACTGAAGTTGTCATTTCTTAGCCATTAAGATCAATAACTATATTATTTTGAAGTTTCAAGGCTCAAATTCAAAAGCGCAGTCAATTTTGAAGTGTCAGGTTCATTACAGTCAATGTAAAATTGAAAATATATAATTGTAATTGTAAGAGGGAAGAGAATGTGGATACTAACAATTATAGATCCATATTTGCCATAATTTGAGGCGTGTTCCACTCGGGAATGCAGAAGGCATAAATGCTTCCATCGGGAATGCCCCATCTTGGCCCTTGGTAAAGACCAATTGTGGACAACGCTGAATTAATTCCCGAGCAATACCTGTAGTAGGGAAAAACAAGTTTTTATAATTAAGGAAAAAAAGGAGTAATCAATTTCATTGTTATAAGATTACAACTCTTACCAAATTTCATGCCCATAATAAAGGTGCAAAGAAGTCCAGCCCCGTATGGTCCTTTTTCTGGCATTAGATCTTGGAAGGGAGTGACGGAGTAAAGATAATCAACGATATCCCATTGTTCATTCATAGAAGCCAAGACAACTGGAGTCACATTATTGCTGTCCCAAGTGGGAATACTAAGTATTTTCTTGCTCTTTCTAACCATGCATTCAACCATTTTTATATTTCCTCTACTTGCAGCAAGAGCAAGAGCTGTCCAACCATCATTACCTGTTATTTCTAAGTCTTCCTCGGACATCAACTGCACCAACTCTTCCACAATATGCTCGTGCTCTAGATCTGTTGCCATGTGAAGAGCTATCTCGTTTGTAGATGGAAGTCTTGTTCTTATTGCATTGGGATGTAGGGTAAGAAACTGCTTTGCTTCATCCCAATCCCCACTCCACACAGCATCGAACAACGGCTGACATTGATGGAAGTCATTGTAATATCCTGCGCAAAGTTTGTTAATTAATTTTATTAATAATTTCAGATAACATAATCCATTTATTTTTTGTCTTAATAATTGAATGGATTGTACCCATGCATATAATATGTATGTAGCTCTTTCTTTTTTTCAGTCAGATCAAGAATATGTAGCTAGAAGTGTAAATGAATCATATATACACTGACAGTTTATTTAAGGAGATTCACTATTATACCCAATATAAGGGCCAAAATTATATAATAAAAAAACAATATATGAAATGAACTTTAGAAACATACTTAAAGTCCATTTACAACATAACAAAAAGGCTTCGAACTTCCTATAAATTACAAAATTGTTGTCGATTTCTTAAAACTAGCCCAAACCTAAAACCTCATAAAAAAAAAATCCAAAACACTCAATAGGGCATCAAAGTAATTTAATAATAAAAATTAAATTTAATAGGGTCAGCTGTCATTTTTTGTGTTTTTTTTTGTTTGTTTATTTATAGAAATTAAATAGTGTAAGGTTTATCGGTAGTGCTAAAAATGAGTATATAACTAAATATCTCAATTATTTATTAGTTTTTATTTTTAGCTATCATTCCCAACATTTTGATCCAAGAAGAAAAACAAGTTTATCATATGCAAAATGGGCCTACAAAGTGTCTCCTCAATAATGTGATTGGAGGGATATACCTCAATAGGGGTGGCCCTGAGGGTGTGCAAGTGGTGCCACCGCACAGGGCCCCTAAATTTTAGGGGCCCCAATTTTTTTTCATGTGTATAATATATGTAGAGTGCTGCTATTTTCACCCACCTCATATTTTTCCACCCACCTTATTTTAAAAAATTTAAAGACAAATTTATCCCTATGTAAAATGACTTCTAAAACTCTAAAAATAAAACAAATTTTAAAAAGAAAATAAATTTTTTCTTTTACTCTCCATATTCTTTCCATCTTCCTGACCTCAACAAATTCAGCGAGCATTGATCTACCCATCCTAATCCTTTGAAAAGTTTAAAAAAAAAAAATCAAATCAAATTCTCAACTCCACCTTTAATATTGTGTCAGGGTTGGTAGGTGAGGCCAAATTGTCCTTTAATTTTATTCCAATTTTAAAGATTTTTTAGTCTGATTAACACACATATGGGTCCTTATTCCATATAACATCACTTCAATTAAAAATCCATTGTAGTCTTGTTGGTTGTATGTTGTTGTGGTGGTGGTGTCGCGGTCGTGAAGCCACCAGTATTGCTAAGGGGTTGATGAGAATATTAATATGGTAGGGTAAGGTCGTGATGTTGAAAACACATGAAGAAGATGAAGATTTTTTTTTTTTTTTTTTTGGGTTAAAATTTTTATGTTTTTAACTTGGAGTTGATGGTGTTTGGTCGAATTAATAATTAAAGGGTATTTTATGAATAATGGTGGGTGAAAAAGTAGGATTTTAATTTTTCAAATTTACACAGTGAGTGAGAAAATAGGACAAGTGGGTGGGAATAGCAGCACTCTATATGTATAACAAATGTTATATATATACAGAGTGAGCAAATTGTTGACACAAAGACGTTTCTAGTTGTGTTGGTTTGTAGGGCCTCAACTTCTATTTAGGACTCGACTTCAAAACCTGCTTGTGTTAAAGGCTTGTCCAATGTCAACACCAACATTCAATATCCCATCTACTTTCACAACCACAAACTGAAATAATAAATACCCGAACGAATTAGTCAGTAATTATGCTTAGATATTCAATTTCGCAAAAATAATGCATCCAACTAAGTCAACCAAAATAATTGCATCGAATTAATGATGTTCTTGGAATATTGATGCAAAATAAATTAGGTGTTAAAAAATATTTAATATCTGAGTATGACCTATGATGACAAAGACTCATCGTCACAATCATGGTGATTATTCAAAAAGTGTAACATCTCTGACCCAATGTTATCGATTTAATCCAATTTAATTCTTTTGTGAAATTTCAATTTTGTCCTTGGGAGTAGGGGTACTTTGATCACTTGAAGAAAAAAAAAATATTTATTGTATGACATTACATAATGGTGTAAGTTTGTGTTAGCTTATGTGAGGTCCCAATTTAAGGTTTGCACAGGGCCTTCAAAATTTCAAGACCGGTAACCTCAATTGAAGGGGATGGCTGAAGTTAAAACTTCCACTCTTTTTTTGGGAGTAGAACCTCCAATTTTTGCAGCACGTTTGTTACATTAATATATGATTACGATTTGAAGTATACTTCGTTTTCCCTCCCTCATGAATTATATATAGATTGTGTCAATCTACCCCCAAACTTTCATTTCAACCAAATTTTCCTATAAAATATACAAAACTAGTCGATGTACCCAACTCGAATTCTTATCAATTACATCAACCATATATCGTCAATTAAAGTCACGTTTTAAGAGACTCATTATCGTTTGACATCATATTCTTTACAAAAAGTGGCACTAATTGTCATTTTGCAAAGTTAGGTGCTTAGCAATTGACTAACTTTTGAAGACTTTCAAGGCAACTTTTGTGTAAAGAATATGGCGTGGTATGTGCATTTGTTTTGCCTGACATCTTGAATGGAATTGCTCGGAATATGAGCATGGGGTATAAATTGGGTAGTTTCGTGATTCATGGGGAAATTAGCTATTTTAAAATAAATAAGTAAAGCCAAAGGGGTAAATTGACACCGTTAAATTTAATTTCCATATTGTTACACATGTAATTTGCATAAGTAGGGAGATCAAAATGTAAAAGAACAAAACGTAAATTGATCAGTCCTTAATTATATATGTGTTAGTATAATAAGAAACATAAATAGTGGTCTTGTGGTTAATCAATTAAATGTTTAGGTTATATATAATATGTATATAAATATATATTTCTGGTTTAAGTCGAATATTTACTTCTCACAGATTTGTTGAGATTCAAGATTTGAACTGAGGACTTACTTGGTTTTGGCTTGAAGTTTTCTGCCAAAGTATCCCAAGCGCGTTTGGCTGAACTGGTGTTTCTAATGAGGGAAGAAGCTTCCCGCCCGCAAGAAATTTGGATTGTATGTAAAGCCGTGGCATTCTTCTCCCTCCAAGCTTTGAACTTATCATCAGCTTCTTCTTCTTCTTCTTCTTCTTCGTCTTGTTCCACTACATCCCAAAGGTCTTGAGCCAGCAAGTAAGTTTTAACCCATACACTCCAATCCACATAGTTACTGCTATCAAGAAGTTCCACAACAGCTGCATCTACGGAGACGGCCATTCTTACCAGGGGCTTACTTAGGAGAGGCTTTGCAATTTCTGTTTTATTTACTATACCCAATTGAGTGAAGAACCACTTGTTAAGGCAATGGGGGTCTGCGAAGGGTGGTGAGGATTATGTGATTATGTAATTTATTGTGATATATATATATCAGTCCTGTTCTCTTGGACTACAAGGGTCCAAGAGATTTGTGGTCACTCATTATTAGATGTAAATTCAACGGTTCACTCACTCTTGTATTTCTTTTTAAAAACTTTTTTGAACCATTGGATTAATATCTAACGGTGAGTGACCACAATCTTTTGAACTCCTGTGGTCCAAGAGATCGGAACTATATATATATATATATATATATATATATATATATATATACACGCATGCTACTGCCACCCGTTACTGCTGGTTCGTTTCTGCCTGTGTTTGATACTGGCAGGGTCTTTTTTAATTGACATTTTCTTTTGTCCGACCTCATTATGAATTGACCAATAGAAACGCAGAATTTCACTTAGACCGTCTGAAGCTAACTCCACTTAGGACACTTTTTCTCTCTCTTCTTTTTTTTAATTATATATATATATATATATAAATCTTTTCTCCTCCGTCTTCTTTTTGTCTCTTTGATGTGTCCTTTTTCTTTTAATTGTCAGTTTTTTTTTTTTCACTTTTATTATGCTGGCAACTATTGTAATCTCTCAAAAGTATTTTTTTTCCCACTTTTATTTTTCTCAACTGAATTTTTTTTAGTTTTTATTTTTCTTTATGAGTTAAAATTTGAAGTTTTTGTGGCCCTTCCCAACTCTAACTTCAATAATCTCCCTACCATCAAAGTTGTCACTGACAACACTGTTAGATTTTCTTGCTTAAACAGGTGCAATCCCTTATCACCATTAACTTGCATTGCAATTAACAAATTAAACCAAACCATCGTAATTATAAATTCAATTTATAATGAAGTTGGCCATGTGCACGCACAATTTAACAAAGGGTAATTTATATTAACACACTTGAGGTTTTTAAGGTTTTTATATAACTCCTCCAGATCATGAAAACTTGCATTGCAATTCCTCATCACAATTAACTTGCATTGCAATTAACAAATTTAACCAAACCATTATAATTATAAATTCAATTCAATTTACAGGGGCTTACTCAGGAGAGGCTTTGCAATTTCTGTTTTATTTACTATACCCAATTGAGTAATCACTTGTTAAAGCAACCGGGACCGCGAAGGGTGAGGATTATGTGATTTACCATTTCAACGAAGAGTAATTTACCCTTGAGGTTTTTAGGGTTTTTATATAAATCCTTCATATCATGATAATTACACAAACACCTTTTCAAGTTTCAACACTCCATGAACAGCCAAAACACTCTTATCCAAATCGTAATTTTTTTTTTTTTCGGTCAAACCAAATCGTAATATACCCTTGGTTGAATACGGTCGAATGCCATCTCAAATCTTACACATTATTGCTAAACAGGTCTAGCCAAGTGAATTGCCAAAAAATAAAAAACTAAAAAAGCCTATTCCAATGGAAAATGACTTTAATTTGTTGACTAATATAGTCTGGGTTCAAACTCCCCTGACATCTTGGTGGTGTGTGTGTGAGAAACCCCCCTCACATTTAAGTTTTGACAATCGCTTGTACTAAAAAAGGGTTATAAAATCTCCACCCTAGAACTTGTTTTCCTGCCAGTTTAGCCCTTATACTAAATTTTCTTGCCAATTTACTCCCCACCATTAGTTTTGGCAATTTTCATCCAAATCTCTGTTTTAAAAAAATCACATGTTAGGCACATACCTCTTACTGGGTTTTGGGTTTAGGTGGTGGTTTGAAATTACAAATATGGAAGGAGGATTCCTGCAATGCAGAGGATTTCTATAATGGAAGAAGGGCCTAACGGCCATGAGTTTATTGTGTGATATTCCCCTGAAACTGGACGGCGGACCTCGACGGACGAGTTTTTCAGAGAGTTGAAGATGACAACTTTTGTGAAGACTTTTTGTGAGGAGGTCAGCAACTTGATTAGTGGAAGGAACAAATTGAACAGGATGATTGCCAAGGGCAACTTTCTCAGGAACAAAATGGTAATCCAATTCAATATGCTGTGTGTGAACGTGACGAACTGGATTCGTAGTTAGATAGGTGGTATTGATTTTGTCACAGTAGATGAGAGTAGGAAATGTATCCGGGCAGCCAAGCTCATGGAGAAGACAACTAACCCAGACGGTTTCAACGCAGGCATGAACTAAAGAACAGTACTCGGATTCAACACTGGAGTGAGCAATGGTTGGTTGCTTCTTGGAACACCAAGAGATGAGAGTGGTAACCAAAAAGATGAGATAACCGGAGGTAGAGCAATGGGTGTCTAGGCAGCCAGCCCAGTCAGCATTAGAGTAGGCACGAATAGTCAGTGGTGAAGGAGAGGGACGTATATGCCAACCAGCAGGGGCGGCCCTGGGGTGGCGCAAGTGGTGCCACCGCACAGGGCCTCCGATTCTTAAGGGCCCCAAAAAAAAATTTCTTTATATTATATATATTAATATTATAGGAAATGTATATATAGTATAGCGTGCTAGACATTTGCACAAGGGCGTGTCTGGTGGAGTTGGCTCTAGCGCTTTTCCATTTAACGTAGCGCCAGATTTCGATTCTTGCTGAAGTCGGTCTATATGCTGTTTTATATATATATCCCCCAAACACTTTCTACTCTGATCATTCTTTTAAAAAAAAATTCTCATCTAAGAAAAGTACTTTTTTCATTCAAAACAAAATAAAAAAAACTTCATGGCTTCTTCTTTTCTTTTAAACTCTGATTTTCTGGTAAGTAATCATCATCATTCATCAATATCTCTTTGGTTCTTTTTTCAATCCTTTGACAATTTTAGTTATTCTTTCAATTTCAGGAATTTCAACACCAAAAAGAGAAAACCATAATTCCTATATTCATAAAGAATAGTCAAATTCAAATTTCAGGAATTTGTGTGCAACTACTCTTTAATTTGTGATTGCTAATTTTTTTTTCCTATTAAACACAAATTGCTTATTGGAGGCAGCAAAGGACCTTGTAGGGGCACAATGAGCTTATTTTTGTACCAAACATTTAATTTTATCAAATAGAAACATTTAAATTTTTATGAATTTGATTTCTGATTGTCATTACATATTTATTCATGACTTTTAGTTATAAAAAAAATTGTTTATGACATTAAGTTATGCCAAATTTTTATTTATAGTATTTCGTATTAGATTATGTGAAGCTCTAATTTAAGTTCGCACAGGGCCCTCAAAATCTCAGGGACGGCCCTGCCAACCAGTAGGGAGACCCCCAGCCAGGTTTAAAAGTAGGTAGCAAAATATTAAATATAGCCCAGGCATGGTTTATCTTAAAATTAAAATCATAATGCACAACAACATAAAAGAAATATTTCACTTACTTCCCATTAAACCGGGATGTCAAGATAAAACATGGATGCTCATACAACTTTTTAAACTGGGAGTTCAAAAATTTTCTTTTTCACGCAGATCGCTCCAACTAAAAATACAAATTTTTCCAGGGGCTCATAGAGGGATCCCTTAAATAAGTTTACAGCGAGCTTCAATTGAGGGACCCACTCTGCATTTTATTTCACTAATCCAAACTGTCTATTTTGTAGAATCATTCAAAGATTATTTCTATGCAAAATCACTTGAATTTGGATTCATTTGATCACTCAATTAGAAGATTATTGATACATACTTTTTCTTGTAGCACTGTGTTAAGATTCTTCCTCTTCATCTTTAAGAGATTCAGTAACGTTTGTTAAGAACTTCCACAACAATTGCACACATAATTAAAAGGGACTAAATGTACCATACAAGTGTTTAAAAAATTAAAAAATATAATGAAAGGATAATAATGATATTTCACACATCATTCAAATTTAAAAATATTACAGTTGCCCGTTTTGGAATTTTTCTTCAATTTAAAGGTTTATGTGTAAATTCAATGCAAGAAATGAGTTTTATTATAAATATGTTTTTTTCGACTAATATATTGTAAATGTTGAAATACATTAAGGAACACACGTAGAACCACACTTTTTAATACACCATTTAAATTATCGAATTAAGTTAGTTTCAACCTTTAAAATTGTATTTGTTTAATGGGCAATCCTTTTCTTTCACACATCATTCAAATTTAAAAATAATTAAACATTGGGGACAATATAGTAGCCCAACTTTTAAGACTATTCATTATTTTATTATATTTTCTCTCCCCTCTCTTCCTTTTTTTGTTTAATGGGCAAACTTTTTCTTTCATCTTCTATCTTCTTCACCCTCAAAAAGTTTCCAACGAATTCCTTATTGTAAAGAGTTTTGTAGTTTATTTTCCTTCTTCATAACATTTGGTCATTGTTGCTGTAAAAATGCTAATGATATTAGTGTCCATGAAATTCAATGATTTCAAACGGTGAAGGAAATATAGATTAATAATCATTTTGTCAGTCTTTGTTTAATAAATTTAATGAATTAGACTTGCAGTAAAGACTGACTTGTTAGCATGTTGGTAATTGTTAGTCTTTGTTTAATAAACATTTTGTCTAAGTCTTTGTTTACATGTTGATATCAGAAATCTCAGCGAAGATTTTTAGTAACAAAACATATTTTTAAAATCCGAATTGATACACAATATTCAAAAAGTACTTGACGCAAAAAAGCAAACAAAAGACTGAAATTTCAAATTATTCAAAAAGTATCATTGTCGACAACGGTAGGTACTAGGTAAGAATTTATCTTACAAACCAGATGTCTCAGGTTCGAATTACCATGACATCCTAATTGTGTGTGTGAATTTATACTATTTCTTGTACTACAAAATATATATAACATGTTAAGTATTGGCGAAACAAGGACGGTGCTTTTTCATTCCAAGCATTCCTTAATACAAGCCTGGGTGAGGAAAGGAACAAAAACAGAAACTGGATCGGTGTATGTGTGTGAATGCTGTATTGTCATGGTCTTTGTTTAGTTAGCATATTGTCTAGTTCTTGTTTTTACTTGTATAGTCTTTGTTCACACATGTGAATCTGTGACTAAAAAATAAAAATTTAAAAATAGCCCACCGAGTATGTCTACTAATAGTGTTTGTTTGTATTAACATCTAGATGGTCACAATTAAAAAAGAAAAGTAATAGAAAGTGAGGAGAAACTAAAGGACAATACTCAAAAAGTACTTGACGCAAAAAGCAAACAAAAGACTGAAATTTGAAATTATTATATAATTGTCGATGATGGAAGGTGCTAGGTAAGGTCCAGCAAAATAAAATTTTGAAAATTATTAAGGTATAATTGTTGATGATGGTAGGTATTACAATTATGCAGGAATCATTGTTGATGATGGTAGGTATTAGGTAAGGTCCAATAAAATAAAAGGATTCGTTAATTTATGGGACTAACCATGGCCAATATGTAGTTGTTTAATAGAAACTTGTTAAACTAATAATATCTCCAAAAGCCTGAGGACAAAACCGAGTTTGTAGTTATTTGCATCATAATTTCATTAAAAACATATCAGTGTGAGTGCATTGATGTTTGTGTAAATGGTTGGGACGTGTTAGATAAATGCAAAACCGAGAGACATTTGACAGAATTATTGTCTTTTATTTATTAAAGAAATTGTTACAAAGGAGGAACAGCATTTGGATCTGGGTTTTGGAAATAGTATTCGGCAATGGTGAGGTTGAAGGCAGTGGTGGGATTTAGAAAATCTACATATTGACGAAATATTGGAGATATTATCGTTTTTTCTAGTTACGGATATTTCAGAATGTATCCATACACATATCGTATAAATATCAATAATATCAGAAAATATCAATGTCGATAATTTCACTCACACTTCAGCAATATTTTGTTAAAATATATATCGCTATAATATTTGAATGATAATGGTGTGTTTAATCTTTTTTCATTAATTACTACATATTTTCTACACTCACAATATTTGTCAATTCTCTATATAATCAACTTAAATCAGTTAAACCCATCATGCATTGCATTTCCTTCCAATTTTTTGTGATAAAATAATAGATAATTGACTAAATAAACATCCTCCAAAGTTTCAATAAAAATTTTCAAGTTTTTCTTACAATTTCCATGGTTTTTATTCAATTTTTATTGATATCGATAATATCCCAATATTTCCATTGAAATTTCGGTGTTTTTGGACTATCGATATTGCCGATATCATCGATATTTTAGACCTTGGTTTAGACCACGTGTTGTAATTTTTGTTGTTGAGCTTTGTGATTCCTCCAACTACGTGAAGATCACCCATTGTGTCAGCAAAATTCTGGTTGTACCGAACAAGCTTGATTTAAAGATGCAAACTTATAGGAACAAACTCGTTACCACTCAAGGAAGCTCCTGCAAAATCAGTCCCTGACTGTTCCACTCTCATACTAATTGTTGAGAAAATTAGAGTACACAACTCTAATATAGACTTGTTGGAGACAAAACAAGTAAACAAATTACTTGTATTAGACTCACAAAATATTCCAACAAGACAACTCTTAAGGAAAAACACACTTTTTAGAAGCTGAAACTCTTTCTCACTTAGTAAAGACAAACTCTAAAATACTGACACTCCTCAATGGGGTCATCATTAGGCGTGCAAGCCCATAGGCCGTGGGGGGCATATCCGGCCCATTGAGAAAATGCCCGGCCTGTTGTTGAGTGGGCGGGGCTTGGCTTAGGTGTCTAAAGCCCAGCCCTTTTGAGTCCAAGAAAGCCCGACCGGCCTATAAAAGTCTGGCCCACAGGCTCACATACATAAAATATATATAAAAAACCCAAGTTAAATGAAATATGGAGAAAATCATTATCTATTATCATTGTAAGAACTGAAAAAAAAAGAAAAAAAAGTATGAGATAAAATATGATTTTATTAATATGGGATTGTATAACTATATCTTTATATTTATGAGGAAAAAAAAAACAGAACTATGAAGTTATGAACAAAGAAAAAAAATGGAGACATAAATATATAACAAATGTCAATATAGAACTATGAAAAAAAGAGGAAACATAGAAACACACCAAAACATAGAAAAAAAAATATATATTATAAAAAAGACAAAATGAAGTAGGCCCATTTAGGCCCAGCCGGCCCGATGGGCTTTTTCAAGCCCGAGCCATGGGCAAGGTTTGGACTTTGAATTTTCCAAAAAAACCCGGCCCAGTTCATTATTTTCTCTCTCCTCTTTAAAGCCCGACCCGACTCGGCCCATTGACAAAGCCTACTCCTCACAAGAACTTCTTACTGTCACTTAACTTCATGACTTCTTAATTGATTACATTAATAAGCTTCATGCCCACTTATAAAAGTAGTACCGACTTATGTAAGTCGTCTTTATATAGTTAACCCGCCTTGAAAAAACATCCCAGCCACAAGTTCAACCGACCTTGAAAATATCTTAAAGGTTCTAGGAATTGTTTAGGCTGTTTGGTGTTGCTTACTTTGCTGGGTAGACTTCACTTGAGCATTCTAGATTTTTCTAGTTTTATTTGTGCATTATTATTTCTGTGGGCTTGAATTTTACTTTTCTTGGGCTAATTAATATGTTTGTGGGTTGGGGTTGATATTTTAACACTAATCTCTTTAATCACGGAAAAAGTGACGAGGAGTAAATTTAAAAGATATTCAACCAAGAATGCAACAAACTTCACGCACTCTAGACCTTGACTAAATACTCCTATGACTAGTTAACTGTCAGATATGAATTATACCAAACAATAACATACACAGAGCATACCAAGATGTACCTGCAAGCCTAGAAAATTACTAGTGACAACCTATGCACTCAGAAGGACCCGTCAATCTAGGCATCCTCTGTGCTAGCAACAACTATGGTGAAAGTTGTGAAGACAGCATAATCAAGCAAACACCAAACAGCAGAAAAAGATGACCAGTCAACTGCAAGAACACAAACCCAGATGACTAGTCAACTATCAAGAATACAAACCCAGATAATTTACAGAGATGAAAACCAAAAATTGTTCACCCAGAAACTAACCATTGGGAAAAACTGGGGGTCATCAACCGACCAGGCAATCCACTAAGCAAAAAGATTCTTACAAAGAACACTAACAAGCTCAAGAAATTCATAGGTCTATTTAGGAAGATGAGCTATACCTCCTTTGTGCAATCTTCTTCTCCAACTTAGCAAAGCTTGAAGCTCAGTTCTTCATGGCAATGGCAGCTTCTTCTCCAACTCTTTCATCCCATGGCACTAGCTTGCAAGCTCTAACTCAGATAGAAATGAAATTTGGATTCATGGAGAAAATGACCAATTTCTTCAAGAAACAGTACTCTTGAAGAAATCAATCTTGAATCTGACCTAAATATATATATGATAGAGTGTTTGATCTAGCAAGATGAAGTTTTCATATTTCAAATGCAGTTTTCAAAAAGAAACAATTTGGAAAACTCAAAGATGAAAAATATGAAGGTTACTCTTGAGGAAGAAGAAGATAAAGTTTGCTTTGAAACTTTCCAAAACTTGTCCCCCAAAGTGACGGCTGTCAAATGAGGAATCCTTTGGCCTTTAACGCCAAAAATTCCCTAGGTCAGAATCAACACATATCAGTAGAGAGAGAAAGGAGAATAGGACAAAATAGTTGGTTATCCAGTTGAAAATCCTACAGAGCAAGGATGACTAGTCATACGAGAGACAGATGACTAGTCATCATTTTATGAAATCAATTTAATGCAATGTGATGCAATGCAAAATTTACCTTTGTCAATTTGCTTGAACCTCCATAGGATATTTGTTAGTTAAGAACACCTAGAGAAGCTATTCTTAATCTAAACTTGAGCTTGATAAAAACAATAAAATCCTATTACAAAATTGTTAAGGAAAGCCAAAAGAAACACTCAAAATGCATACATTAATAAGGCCCGCACGAAATTTGGATTGCGTGTAAAGCCTTGGAAGTCTTCTTTCTCCAAGCCTCGAACTGACAAGCGTTTACTGGTTTAGGAAGTTCAGCTGTACCCTACACTACACCCCAAAGGCAGGGCCGGTCCTGAGTTTTCAAAGGCCCAGGGCGAAAATCTAAAGTGTGCCCTCCTACACACATTAATCACTAAAACTAGTATACTTGTTTTATCAACTAAGCATTGGTTTTTTTGAGTAAGTATATATTCCAAAATATTTTTAGATTTTGAGCAATGTCTTCCATATTCCTAAATAATGAAAACAAATGTCCAACTATAGATACCATATCAGTGAGTCAAAGAATTTCAAGAATGCAAGTCAAGCCAATATCAAAGAATTTCTTTTAAAACTCTCGTCATGGATCCTTTGTTCCAAAATTTCATATTCATCTCAATATCCTATTCCTAAATTATGAAAAACAATATCTATTTAATTTTGATTCATCTTACAAGAAAAATAGGAAATCACCCAGGTTATTTTTGCAGAGGAACAATTCCAAGAGGAAAGCAAGGTTTCTATTTGAAAAGAAAACCCCAAAAGAATAGTACAAATATTAGTGATTCAAAGAATTCAAATGAATAAATCCAAGAAAACCCCATAATGTAAATGACTTAGAAGAGGAATCGATAGAGAAAAAAAGCAAATCACACATGGTAATTTTTTGTAGAGGAGGAAACCGAAGAGTAAAACATAAATGAACTTATCATCATCGGCATCAGGGAGAAATTCGATAAGAGTTCATGTCACTGACAGATTGGGAGGAGATAGGATAGGAGGAGGTCAAACGATGTGAAACTACAAACAAATAAATAAATAAAATCAATTTTTCCTTTTCATTTGATGTCAAATCATGAAAAATTACCTTCAATTGATTTCTACAAGGACCAATTTTGCACTGAACAAAATCCCACATTTTGGATTTTGGAATCTCCCCAATCCATCAATAGAAAAATTAATTTAGGGATTCATAATTCTGGAACTAGTATGAGAGGCTTAGATGAGATGAGATGAAGAAGAAGAAGAAGAATAGAAGAGATCGTCGTTTTGAATGCCATTTTTTGTTCTTCTCTCAAAAATATTAAATTAATTTATAATAATATAATATAACACTTATTATACAAATAAAAAATTTGAGGCCCCCTTGAATAATGGGCCCAGGGCAGTCGCACTGACTGTCCTGATCAGGGCCGGGACTGTAATGACCCAAACCTAAAATTCATATTTAATGAGTAATTTATTATGAGGAAAGACAATTTTGCCATTGGAATAAATTATGAACTCAAAGTTGACTTTTTGACCGAAAAGGAATTTGACAATTTCACATACACCGTTGCGTAGAGCACGACGAAACGAGTTCGTAGACACGAAGTGAGCTCGAATTGGAGTTTTAACGAAGAAAATACGATTAAAATATCACGAAGGGCAAAACGGTAAATTGGAAAATCAGATTTAAACCTCACTTCTCTCTCTTCTCCCTCAGTTTTCCTCTCTCTCCCTCTCTCTTTCTCTCTCTCTCTCTCTCTCTCTCTCTCTCTCTCTCTCTCTCTCTCTCTCTCTTTCTCCTCCAACCGTCACCTTCCAAGCACCATAACTCCCGCCACCGACCACCTCTGCCCCTGCCGTCGGCGCCAACAGAACCAGCTCGGTTCCATCTTCAAGCCCCGACCACTCTCCGCTGCCAGCCGTCGCTGTAGTCGCCAGATTCCGTCCAAAAACGAGCCGGTTTTGCATAGTTTTGCAACCGTTCATTCTCCTTCAATTCTCTTCCAAATTTGTCGAGTAAGGTATGGATTTCTACTTATTTTCCATGCTCTAGCTGATGGTTGGGTAGGTTTCCATTGATTTTCACCGTAGCTAGCTCAGTTTTCAAATTGGAATTCGGTTGGTTTTCGGCCTCTGTGTTTGGCCACTTCCGGTCAGTTTTTGGGGTAGGTCCAAGAACAAAAGTGGTCCCAAATATGGTGTTTATACCTAGGATAGGAGTTTGGAACCTTGGTTTTGAGATTTTCCGGCGATGCGTAATCGCTTTGGACACCCATCGCTGCCGGCGGTGTGTGGCGGCGCGTGGGCGAGTGTAGTGCGGTGGGACAGTGTTCTGATGCGATCCTTAGGTTGTCACGAGCGCATAGGAATTCGCATATCTCAATTTGGATACCGTTTGAGCCTCGAACGGATTTTCCATATTGTGCGATTATCGGGTTCAATACTGTTGAGCCGTTGGATCGTAATCAATTTCAGATATGTTGTTCTAGATAATTTTAGAAACGTGTAGGATTCGACGGATCGTGAATCGGAGTCCCGGATACTCCGAAAACGCGAACCCTAGGGCTAGGGTTTAGAAATTATGCGATTACAGGATTGTGATCAATCCGACTGTCCGATCGACATCAATACCCTCGGGACATGTGTCCTAGATATATTGGACCTTCTAGCGGCATCCAGATCATATTGTGAGGTCATGGACCCGTGGGGTTCCGGATTGACTTTTTGGACTTTAGCGCTAGTTGAGTCCCAAGATACCGCTAAACTACCCCACGTAGAAGGAAAGCTTTTATGGGCGTAGGGATCACTTTAAATTGATGCACGTACTTTTAGGAGCCGGGGGTAGGGTTTTTAATTTAATACTATATTGTATGAATAGAATATTATGGTCATTGAATCAGGCACCCGGGCACCAGTTGACCCGCAGGAGGGACCTTCAAGAGGTCCAGCGAGCTCAAACTATCAGTGAGTGGACTCTTTGTTTTTATAAATGAATTTAAGCAGTTCAGTTTCAGTTAAGCAGTTCAGTTTCAGTTATAAGTTGTTTATTCTGTTAAATATTTTGTGTAGCATGCTGTCGAGTGAAATCTCCTTTAAAGAATATAGAAAAAGGTATTCTCGTTAATTATCAAATAAATGGCAGCAGAATCTTAAAAGTTACAGAAAGTTAATTATTCAACAGTTTTGCTTTAGAAACTTTATATTTTCTTAAACCACCTTGTACCCAGATATTAAATGTTGCCTTCGGACTATATTTGTTGCCTTCGGTTTAGTCCGCATGCTTGACAGTTACCCCACGAGTTCCTTGGTACTCGAACTCGTGTGGAGCAAGTAATGTGGATAAAGGTGGACTACGGTCCCCTGAATCCTGCGAGTGCAGCTCGGACTGACTTCGTGTCACTGAGACCTGCGAGTATGCGTCACCCATGGTGATGCAAGGAATTGACGGATATAAGGATTTGACGGAAATAAGGGTACACCTAGGTGATAGTTTTAAACTGTTTTCAAATGTATAATTAGATACATGCATTGATTTCAGAAATAAAGAGAATAAGTTAGTTTGTATAACTGTTTTTACAGTGGGGTTAGTATGTTCATATACTATTTTCTAAATTTTGTTTTGGGTCCACTCACCCTTACTGTTGTTTTGCACCCCCAGGCAGTAGATGTGCACAGGAATCCACCACCGGGCCATTTCCCATCTTCCGCGCCTTTCTTTTGATGTAGGATTTTTGTTTTGTAAAGGGATTCACTCCTTTATAAATTCTTAGTAGTCGCTCTGATGTTTTGCCCTAGACTGAGATTTGAACTGTTGGAATGTGTATATACGTATACTGGCAGTTGGTTGTATATATGTATACTTGTTTGGCAGGTGAAAATATTTTGGTATTGAGCCAGTTACAAGGGAAACTCTGCCGATTTTTCGGTAGAAGTCAACCTTGTTTATTTGATCATGTTTTGTGTTGAGGGGCAAATAGGTCATTTGTGCCCGACATTCGCCAGGTGTCGGACACACACAGGGTCTGGTTTGGATTCCAAAGCGGAATTTGGATCGGATTCTGTCAGGGACTGCCCAAAGGCCTCTGGCCAACAAGTAATTTTTAACCAATGCACTCCAGTACTCATAGTTATCTTCGTTAAGAACTTCCATAACAATTGCGTCGACAAGAACCATAGGTTTCACCATTCTTACTGATATGAGTTGCTGAAAGCTGACCCGGCTTGCTATTTTTGTTGTTTTTATATTTAGGTCTCAGATAAAAGTTTACAACTCAGAAGAGTAAAGGATCTCATCTAAAGTAGTGTTGGAAGTATCATGCGAGTATACTAATATTCCATCTATTACTTATACCTGTTTACTCTCTTTTTTATATTTGTTTTGTTGAAGACTAAGTAAAATTCCCCACTAACCATTTAACCATTTAATGGTTTCCGAATTAATTTTCTTTATACGCGCATGCCACTGTTGGCAGATGATAAAATACTGTTGGGGGTTGAGTGCATTGGTGTATTAAGAATCAGGCCTTTTCTTGCAAGTATTCTTTAAGTACTTACATTCCTTATTCTTTTTCTTTTTCTTTTATATATATCTAGAAGTACCACGCCAGTATACCAATAGGAAAAATAACAAATCAGAATCAGCTTAACTTTTTCAAGTTTTTCAATAGGAAGATTATACATTACCAATAGGGTACAGAGGTTTTACCATGGTGGTGCCTTTTGACAGAAGCCGACCCAAATTCCGTTTTGGAATTCGAGCCGGACCCTGTCCGTGTTCGACACTTGGTAGATGTCGGGCACGAATGACCCTATTTCTCTTCTATACAAAGCACCAAGGTTGACTCCTACCGAAAAATCGGCAGAGTCTCCCTTGTAACTGGATCAATACCAAGGCAGTTACACCTGCCAAACAAGTATATATATATATACAACCAACTGCCAGCATACATATATATACATTCCAACAGTTACATTCTAAGTCTAGGGCAAATTATCAGAGCAACTACTAAGAATTTACAAAGGAGTCAATCTTTTTACAAAACAAAAAGTCCTACATCAAAAGAAATGCGCGGAAGGTGGAAAACGGCCCGATGGTGGATCCCTGTGCACGCCTACTGCCTGGGGGCGCAAAACATTAAAAAGGGTGAGTGGACCCAAAAAAACAAAGTTTAGAAAATAGGATATGAACATACTAACCCCACTATAAAAACAGTTATACAAACTAAATTATTCTATTTATTTCTGAAATCAATGCACTCATATAATTATACATATATATGCCAATCCTACTCATGGTTAATATTAATTTCTTAAAGCATTGAAAACAGTTTAAAATAACCACCTAGGTGTACCCCTTATTTCCGTCAATTCCTTGCATCACCATGGGTGATATGTACTCGCAGGTCTCAATGACACAAGGTTAGTCCGAGCCGCAACTCGCAAGATTCAGGAGACCATAGTCCACCTGATCCGCATTACTCGCTCCACACGAGTTCGAGTACCAAAAAACTCGTGGGGCAACTGTCAAGCATGCTGACTAAACCGAAGGCTACCAATAAAATCCGAAGGCAACATTTGATCTGAAGGCAACTTATTTACCGAAGGCAACATTTAATATCTGGGTACAAGGTAGTTTAGGAAAATATAAAGTTTCTGTAACCTTTCAAATTCTGCTGCCATTTATCTGATAATTAACTAGTATTTCTTTTCCTATATCCTTTAAAGGGTATTCCACTCGGCAGTATGCCAAATAAAATATTCAAAAGCATAGAACAGCTTATAACACTAATCTTTGAATAAAATTTATTCAAGATCAAATACTGTAACTGAAACTGAACTGCTTAAATTCATTTGTAAAAACAAAGAGTCCACTCACTGGTAGTCTGTGCTCGCTGGACCTCTTGAAGGTCCCTCCTGCGGGTCAACTAGTGCCCGGGTGCCTGATTCAATGACCATAATGTTCTATTAATATAATATAATTTTAATTTAAAAACCTTGACCCCCGGCTCCTAGAAGTACATGCGTCAAATTAAAATTGGTCATATGACCATAAAAGCTTGGAATAGTTTAGCAGTATCTTGGGACTCAAAAAGTGCTAAAATCGCAAAAAGTCAACCCGGGACCCTGCGGGTCCATGACCTCACAAAATGACCCAGAAGCCTCTAAAAGTTCCAATATATCTAGGACACATGTCTCGAGGGTTTGGTCTCGATCGGACGGTTGGATTGATCACGATTGTACAATGGCACGATTTCTAAACCCTAGCCTTAGGGTTCGCGATTTCAGAGCATCCGTGACTCCGATTCACGATCCGTCGAATCCTAAACGATTCTGAAATTGTCTAGAGTAATATATTTGAAAATGATTACGATCCAACGGCTCAACCATATTGAACCCGAAAATCGCACAATATGCAATAATCCGTTCGAGGCTCAAACGGTATCCAAATTGAGATCCGCGAATTTCTACGCGCTCGTGACAACTTAAGGATCTCATGGAAACATAGTGCTATGTCACTACCCTCGCCCATGCGCGGGCAGCGCTGGGTGTCCAATGCGATTACGTATCGCCTGCAAATCTCAAAACCACGGCTCCAAACTCCTACCCTATGTATAACACCCTATTTGGAGCCACTTTTGTTCTTGGACCTACCCCAAAAACTGACCGGGAGTGGCCGGAATCGAGATCCCAAAATCGGCCGAATTTCAATTCGAAAATCAAGCTACCTACATTCAAAATCGATGCAATCCTACCTAACCATCAGCTAGAGCATGAAAAATAGGTAGAAATCCATACCTTACTCGTCAAATTTGGAGGAGAAATGAGGGAGAACGAGCGGTTTGAAGTTTTGGAAAAACCGGTGCGATTTTTTGCAGATTCCGGCGGCTGGAGTGGCTGACGGCGACAGAGACCGGATGGAATGAGAAGAGGAGGAAGTGGTGGTTCGAACAAGACCGGTCTCGAGGCCGGTCACTGGCGGTGGCGGTGGCGGTGACTCTTGGAAGCCACGGCTGAGCAGAAAAAAAAAGAAGAGGGAGGGCGCTGCGCGCATGGAGAGAGAGAGAGAGAGAGAGAGAGAGAGAGAGAGAAACTGAGGGAGAAGAGAGAGAAGTGAGTTTTTTGTAAAATCTGATTTTTTGAATTACCGTTTTGCCCCTCGGAGTATTTTAACCGTATTTTCTTCCTTAAAGCTCCGATTCGAGTCCACTTTGTGTCTACGAACTAGTTTCGTCGTGCTCTACGCAACGGTGTGTGTGGAATTGTCAAATTCCTTCTCAGTCAAAAAGTCAACTTTTCTTTAATAAATTATTCCAAGGGCAAAATTGTCTTTTCTTGTTAATAAATTAATAATTAACTATTAATTTAGGTTTGGGTTATTACACCTTTCACTTGTTCTTTTTGTTGCTCGATTTGTATGTAGCAGGCAGGGCTCAAAACAAAGTCAAACAACTTCAAGACTTGATCCCAAATTCTTTTCTCACACGCTTATCTTCACCAAGAATCACAACATATTATCAGGGATACAAGCTTCTTAGAAGTTACAACAGTTCGAAAGTTTTATTATAGGATGCCAAACACATACATGGCATGGAAAATGCGTACAATCTTCTTAGAAGTTACAACATTACGAAATTATACATTACCACTTACACGTACCATCGAGAAGTTAAGTCCATGATTTCACTTTCCTATCAAATATTCCACTCCCACGTAGATGACTTTATGCCTTTGATTTCACTTTCCTGTCAAATATTCCTCGTCCATAAGTAGAAATGCACATCTCAACTAGAAGAGGAAATTGCATCCAAATAAATAAGGTGACTGGAATAATAGCAACAACAATCATTGGAATAACAATCCACAATTGTTCATGGATCATAATGAAAAGGGCGGAAGAAAAGGCAACCATCATGGTGGCAATAGAGATGAATAAGGTGGAAAGGCCTATTATCATCTTTGTTGGCAAGGATGTAAGGAAATCATCTTCCGCATAACGTGATGTAAGGATTCCCAAAAACATCAACACCGAAGTTGTGGAAGAAAAGAGGGATATAGCATCTGAAACTATAAAAGCCGTAAACAACTTTTTATGCAGGAATATTGGGAAGCCTGTTTGTCCATTGTTTCCACCGGGAATTGTGAATGCTGCAGCAAACATGATGGTAATAATGAGAGCACCTACAACTGTACATGAAGATGCAGTTTCTTTCATCCATTTTTCTCCTTCCTTCACCAATTGGTTGTGATTCTTGGTAAACATCTCACGTGGGATCTTATGCTCCATATTTAAAGATTCTTTAACCAAGGGTAATACAATATTCTCGACCTCCTACGTGTTGTTGAACAAAAGATTCATATGAGTATAAGAGGTTATTATTCTAATTTTCCAACTAACCCTTGAATTTTTTTTCAATTTGATAGGCCATATAAACCTAAACCATTAGAGAACGGAGAAGACAATGTTGACCATAGAGAGTACTACCTTTATTTCTATTTTATTTGTCATTCTATATTTTTAGTTTCCATAGGTTATTTAACTCCTTCCATGTTGCATTGGTTTTCGACTAGAAAATGCGTTCGATGCTCCTTTAAATTACATAAATTGAAACATTAGTTTTCAATATTGGAATGAATAAATTTAACAAAAAATGACTCATTTTAGCCTCAACAATTTATGTTAGAAATTAATTCCCACAATTTCCAAACAAAAAATACATATATATTGGAAACTAATTAATAAGAGGGAGAAAAAAAAAACTACCACTGAATTATATGTTCTGACCTTGAACCATTGTAGTTCTCTCTGCATTTTCAAAGCTGCACCTGAGATATTATCGAGCCTTGCTAATGGTGAAAGCGTCCCTGCCACATGTAGCGCGCAATTGTTATCCCGATCCGCAATATTTCCAATCGCAATTCTTTGTCTTTTACTGAGTTTATAATAAAAAAGGTTATAAACTTTTTCTTGACGACATTCAATGGCAAACTGAAAGAGGTTCCTTCTCATTGAATTACACGCCCACACGAGATTTGGTCTTGCTTGCAACACACGGTCAATAAACTCAAACATTCCTAGCTCGGTAGCTCGGAAAACTGCTGGAATGAGAAAGTCATTGCCATCTGAAGGTTTTATCACTTCACACATATTATCTAGGAGTTCAAGGGCTTTCAATATGGGCCAATTTCATTTCTCGTAGGCGTTTGATTCCTAAGTTGGCATTGGAAAAACATGTCATATGACTAATTCAAAGAAAAAATAAATAAAAAACTGTTAAAACAATTAATGGAGAACAAAGGAAATATGGAAACAATGTAGCATACCCAAAATTTCAAGGAGATTTGTGTTCAGACCTTGCAAGAAACCTAGCACTGCAATGGAAATTCAAAATTCAAACACATGATGGGGATAGCTGTATATGTCTCTGTTAATTAGATGACAAAACGGGTGCAGAGCAACGTTCAGATAGTAATAGAATCGTTATGATCAACTAGTGATTCAAAATGAACATTACCTATTCTTCCATTTTGTTTTCTTACTTAATGCAAGAAAACAAAAAAAATTGGGTGTATTATTAGAAACTATAAGAACAGTTTGATAACATATGAAAAAATGATTTCTATTTTGCCAGATAAAACCCAAGTCTTACATTTAAGTCGCAACATACCTGACCAAGCGATCTTTGTTCGATTATGTTCTTCATTTCCTTCATTTTGAACACTTACACGAATATCATTGATGGTGCAATCTATGTGTATACCTTTCGAAAAAATTACAGTAATTAACCTCAATCAATATATTTCGAATAACTATTTATATTACAATTATGGATATCTCTTGTCATAATCTATTTGCACATATATGTTGTATAGGCATGTTCCCTCATGGGGTTGAGATCTAATGTCCCCAAGTTTCATGTACCCTGTATAGAATTTTGACCCTTGTCCAAACACTTACCTGAACTTTAATTTTGTTAAGCTTTATTACTTTTAAACAGGGCTGCTATTTACACTCACCTGTCCAAATACTCATCAATCTAAGGCCCAGTTAGGAATTTCTGTCACTTTCAAAAAAAAGTTGCTTATGTTGTGCTTTCAAAATAATTAGCTGTAAAGTAAAGCAGCTCCATGTTTGGGACCTAAGTGAAGGGCCATTAGCCTAGAGTTATCAACTAGGTGAAGTAGCCAACAGCTACACCACTAAGAGGCCAATTAGCCTAATTCTATGTACCTAAAGCGTTGTACCATTGTTCCACTTTTTCTAAACACATAAACCAATAATAGTATCAGAGTATCACATTACATTCTAAATTGTAATTGTAAGAGGAAAAGAAAATGTGGATACTAACTATCATAGATCCATTGTTGCCAGAATTTGAGGCGTGTTCCACTCAGAAATGTAGAAGGCCTAAATGCTTCTATTGGAATTACCCCATAGTGGTCTTTAGTAAGGACCAATTGAGGGCAACACAGAATTAATTCCCGAGCCATACCTGTAGTAGAGAAAAATAAATTTTATTATAAGGAAAAAAACGAGTTATCAAATTAGTTGTTATAAGATTAAAATTTTTACCAAATTTCCTTTTAGCTATACAGTAGTAAAGAAGTCCCGCGCCGTATGGGCCTTTTTCTGGCAATAGATCCTCGATGGGAGTGACGGAGTAAAGATAATGAACGACGTCCCATTGGTCATAGATAGAAGCCAAGAGAATGGGAGTCAAATTCTGGTTAGTGGTAATACCAAGTATTTTCTTGCTTTTTCCAACCATGCATTCAACCATTTTGATATTTCCTCTTTGTGCAGCAAGAGCAAGAGCTGTCCAACCATCATGATCTGTTATTTCCAAGTCTTCCTCGGACATCAACTGCACCAGCTCTTCCACAATATTCTCGTGCTCTAGTTCTGTTGCCATGTAAAGAGCTGTCTTGTTTGAGTACGGATGTCTTGCTCTTATTGCATCTGGATGTAGGGTAAGAAACTCCTTTGCTTCATTCCAATCCCCAAACCACACAGCATCGAACAACGGCTTATACAGACTCTTGTCATATCCTGCACCAAGTTTGTGTTAATTAATTAATTATTTCATATAGCATAATCCACTTATTTTTTGTTTTAATAATTGAAAATATTGTACCCATGCAAGCATAATCCTTTTTTTTTTTTTTTTTTTTTTTGACTTTGAGGGCCACTATTTGCCAACATCTTGAATGGAATGGAAATATGATTGTGGGTAGTTTTATGATATTTAAAAATAAATAAATAAAGTTAAAAGGGTAAATTGACACAGTTAGATTTAATTTCCACATTGTTGCACATGTAATTTGCATAAGGATATAAATTTCTTTTCGTATACAGTAACAGGGAGACCAAAATGTAAAAGAAATAAAAGTAAAATGATTAGGAGTCCTTAATATAAGCAGCAGAAATTGTGGTCTTGGTATATAATATATATTGTATTTGAGTGACACCTTAGGATTTTTTTTTCAACAATTCAAACTGTGTATTTTTCAAGTCTTCATTCTTAGATCATTCTTGAAAAAATCAGAGAAATTAAAAATCATTAAGGCATGTAATTGAGACCGATAAAATCAAGGAACACGATACTTCAAAAAAGTACTTAAATTTCAATAATTTGAATGGTCAAATGATATTAAATGAATATCTACAAAATAGGTGGTTTAGATGAGTGAAATACAATGCGGAGTGGTCCCTACAAAAAATGTCCCTCAAATAAGCTTATTTGAGAGATCCCTTATATATATATATATATATATATTTCTTGTTTAAGTAGAATATTTACTTCTCACAGAAAGAGAACCAAGTACACCCGGGGGGTTGTTTGATGAGGTTCAAGATTTGAACTGGTGACTTACTTGGAAGAAATGGTTTTGGCTTGCACTTTTCTGCCAAAGTATCCCAAGCGCGTTTGGCTGAAGCGGCGTTTCTAATGAAGGAAAAAGCTTTCCGCTGCACGAAATTTGGATTTTATTAAAGCCGTGGCATTCTTCTTCCTCCAAGCTTTGAACTTATCATCAGCTTCTTCTTCTTCTTCTTCGTCGTCATCTTCATATTCTTCTTCTTCATCTTCTTCATCTTCTTCCACTACATCCCAAAGGTCTTGAGCCAACACGTAATTTTTAACCAATACACTCCAATCCACATAGTTACTGCTATCAAGAAGTTCCACAACAGCTGCATCTGCGGAGACGGCCATTCTTAGAATGGAGAACAGTTTAAGAAATTGCTAAAAGTAAACTGGAAATCATACCATCCTTGTTCTATCACCCTTAAAATGATACCATCTTTGTTTTACTATATGTTAAGTTGGCACTTGATATTGTCTAATAAACTACTACTAGTATTTTAACAATATACCTGGGCTGGATGATGAGCTTGCAGGCTGAACAAATGAATTATTTAGGAGTGATGGTTGCGGTGTGAATTTTTCGGCCGAAGTATCCCAAGCAATTTTGGCTGAACTAATCTCCTTAATCACTGAAAAAGCATCAGGTCCGCACGAAACTTGGATCACATGTAAAGCTGTTGCATTCTTCTTCCTCCAGGCCTTGAACTGATCATCAGCTTCTGCTTCTTCTTCTGGTTTAGGAGGTTCAGCTGTAGCCTCTACTACTTCCCAAAGGTAGTTATCTTTGTTAAGAACTTTGACAACAATTGAAAGGACCCGCCCCGAATTTCCCAAAATCCGAGGCGAATCTTGTGGAAATTCCGACATCACCCCGATACCAGGCCCACTTACTAAAGACCGAGACTTTCTGCCGAAATTTCGGCAGAGTCTCCCTTATAAATTGGACATTTCCCAAAATTACAACCTACATAAAACACAATTTAATATCCACAACTGGCAGCATGCACAATATAATTTCATGCAATTCACATAATCGGCCTTCGGCCTTCAAATAATTCGAAACGAAACCACCAAGTACGCTGTCAATTCAATTACTACTTTAAACAAGGCAAACAATAAATTCAATCACACTTAAGAATATCAAAGCAATCCATCACATTTAATTTTCTCAACAGCCAACATACGAGGTTTTAACCTCCTAACACAATTACATCTATGTCCGCGGCTGCACCTAATAACCTTAGGCTGCCTACGTACCCTCTCTGAGGGATTAAGCCACACGTAGTTCTTCCATAAAATCCAATTCCACACATAGGCAATACCTTATTTTATTTCTCTGTATTTCACATAATCTCCCCATACGCCGGTACAACCAACGCCACGTATGGGGCCTGTCAACACGCTGGATTAACCTACGCCACGTGCGACCTCAACATATTATCACGTAATCTCCCTATACGCCGATACTACCAATGCCACGTATGGGGCCTGTCCGCAAGCCGGATAACCTACGTCACATGGGACCTAACTTTCACAGGGTGGTACGTGTAGTGTAACCAAACTCCGGGGATGTGCCTAAGGTAGTGCGTATAACACTTCAAACTGACATTCTAGACTCTTTTTATACCCTTACAAACATATATAAATATATAATTTAATTCTAATATTGTGTAAACCTCAACAACAGTCTAGCACCCGATAATCCCCCTGGAAAGGTGAGACTACTCCGGAAGACTCACGGTCAACTAAGGGTCAAACTACCCTAACCCTGGTCAAACGGGCCTACGGGGCCCACGACCTCCAAATTCCGATCTGAAAGTTCCTATGGGTTCTACAAGGTATAGGACACTCGTCCTGCAAGTTTGGTCCAGATCGGACTGTCGGATCGCTCACGATCGCACGATCTGACGATTATTATAAAACATAAACTTTATATTATTTAATTGGAACATCCGGGGCTCCGATTCACAATTCGTGAATTCCTACAAGATCCTAGATATACCTAGATTAACATATATTAAATTTGAGACCATGCAACAGTCTCAACCTATCGAACCCGGATAACGCGCAATAGGCGATATCCGTTCGATAGTCAAACGATGTCCGAATTGAGATCCGCAAAATCCTACGCACTCGTGACAACCTAAGGATCTCATCGAGACACAGTGCAACTTCGCTACCCTCACCCACGTGCCGTCACACGTGCCGGCAGCGTTGGGTGTCCAAAGCGATTACGCATCGCCGGAAAATCTCAAAACCACGGCTCCAAACTCCTACCCTAGGTATAACACTCTATTTGGAGCCACTTTTGTTCTTGAACCTACCCCAAAAAATTGACTGAAAATGGCCAGAATCACGATCCCAAAACCGGCCGAATTTCAATTCGAAATCGAATTGCCTACGCTAAGAATCGATCCAATCCTACCCAACAGGCAGCTAGAGCATGAAGAATGGATGAATTTCCATACCTTGATCTCCAGAAATGGCGGCCGGAGGAGGGAGATTGGAGCCGACGAAGTTCGAGCGAAAACCGGGCGAAAATCGCCTTTTTTCAGCGGCTGGAGCGGCGGCCGATGTCCGGGGAGGGTCGGGTCGTGACGCCGTGGCCTAGCAAGTCCTTTTGGCACCGGTCCCGTCCCGAAGCCGCGGCCGGTGGCTGGAGATACGAGGAGAGAGAGAAAGACCGACGGGGAGAAAGGGATAGGGCACGCTGGAGGAGAGAGAGAGAGGGAGAGAGAGAAAAATCTGATTTTTATAAAAATCCCATTTTAAATAATTACGATTGTGCCACTGAGTTTCTTTTGACCATATATCTCTCGTTACAACTCCGATTCGAGCCCACTACGTGTCTTTGAACTCGTCTCAGTATGACCTATCCAAAAATAGTAGTCACTGCCCCAAACTCTCTCTGGGTAATAAAATGACCAAAATACCCCTATCTCAAGGGTAAATTTGTAGTTTCCCTTAAATAATTAAATAAGGGATTAAATTTGGAGTCGGGGTGTTACAACAATTGCATCTGCAGGAACCACAGTTTTCACCGTTCTTACTCCTATTCACAACCAGATATGAGGGGCCGAAAGCTGACCAGGCTTGCTATTTTTGTTGTTTTATATTTAGGTCTCAGATAAAATTTTACAACTCAGCTAGAAAAGTGTGTGTCATTTTGCAAAGTTAGGTGCTTAGCAGTTGACTAACTTAAGACTTTCAAGGCAACTTTTTTGTAAAGAATATGGAGTGAGATGAGCATTTGTTTTGTTTACATCTTTGAAAGGAATTGCTTGGAATATGAGCATGGGGTATAAATTGGGTAGTTTCGGGATTTATGGGAAATCAGCTACTTTTCCTCTCTCTTCTTTTCTTTATATTTTCTCCTCCCTCTTGTTTGCGTCTCTTTGATATGTGTCCTTTTTCTTAAACTGGCGCAATCCATTGCAATTAACAAAGTAAACAAAACCATTAAATTATAAATTCAATTCAATTTACAGGCGTTCGCGAAGGGTGAGGATTATGTGATTTACCATTTCCATTCGTTGACGTAATTAAACAAATTCAACGAAGAGTGATTTACCCTTGAGGTTTTTAAGGTTTTTATATAACTCCTTCATATCATGATAATTACACAAACACCTTTTCAAGTTTCAACACTCCATGAACAGCCAAAACACTTTTATCCAAATCGTAATATACCCTCAGTTGAATACGGTTGAATACCATCTCAAATCTTACACATTATTGCCAAATAGGTCTAGCCAAGTGAATTGTCAAAAAATAAAAAAAATAAAAAAGCCTATCCCAGTGGAAAATGACTTTAATTTGTTGACTAATATAGTCTGGGTTCAAATTCCCCTGACATCTTGGTGGTGTGTGTGTGAGAAACCCCCTTCTCATGTAAGTTTCAACAATCGCTTAGACTAAAAAAGGGTTATCTACTAAAAAACACTACAAACTATCACGCTTGTCGAAATCTCCACCCTGAACTTGTTTTCCTGCCAGTTTAGCCTTCATACTAAATTTTCTTGCTAATTTACTCTCCACCATTAGTTTTTGGAAATTTTCATTCAAATCTCTATTTGAAAAATCACATCTTAGGCACATGCTTCACTACTTAATTAAAATTTGATTTTTTTTTTTCTTTGCTTCTTCAAAGAGCTCAAATTTCTTTTCCTTCCTCCTACTGGGTTTTGGGTTTAGGTGGTGGTTTGAAATTTACATCCTTGTCCTCTTCGTTATAAAGGTTGAGATCGATCTAACGATGGAGAGATTAGGGTGTAGTGGAGGGTTAGTGGGCTACGGCGCATAAGATGATTGGGGAGAGAGAGAGAGAGAGAGAGGTGTAAATTTTGTATTTTGGATTGATTTGATAAGTGTGATACATGAGAGATTTATACATAGTTGAAAACCCTAGTAGAGATATACAAGGAAACTGAATCAACAATACAAGGAAGGTAAATCCATATTAACACGTATAGAAATATGGAAGGAGGATTCTTGCAATGCAGAGGATTCCTATAATAGAAGAAGGGCCTAACGGCCATGAGTTGATTGTCTGATATTCCCTTGAAACTAGACGGCGGACCTTGACGGACGAGTTTTTTAGAGAGCTGGAGATGACGACTTTTGTGAAGACTTTTTGTGAGAAGGTCAGCAACTTGATCAGTGGAAGGAACAAATTGAACACAATGACTACCAAGGGCAACTTTCTGAAGAACAAAATGGTAATCCAATTCAATATGTTGTGTGTGAGTGTGACGAATTGGATTCGTAGTTAGATAGGTGGTATTGATTTTGTGACAGTAGATGAGAGTAGGAAATGTAACTGGGCAGCCAAGCTCATGGAGAAGACAACTAACCCAGACAGTTTCGGTGTAGGCACGAGCGAAAGAACAGTACTCGGATTCAACACTGGAGCGAGCAATGGTTGGTTGTTTCTTGGAACACCAAGAGATGAGAGTGGTAACCAAAAAGATGAGATAACCGAAGGTAGAGCAATGGGTGTCTAGGTAGCCAGCCCAGTCAGCATTAGAGTTGACGTATAGTCGGTGGTAACCAAAAAGATGAGATAACCGAATAGTCAGTGGTGAAGGAGAGGGACGTATATGCCAACTAGTAGGGAGACCCCCAGCCTGGTTTAAAAGTAGGTAGCAAAATATATTTATTAAATATAACCCAGGCATGGTTTATCTTAAAACCAAAATCATAATGCACAACAGCATAAAAGAAATATTTCACTTACTTCCCATTAAACTAGGATGTCAAGATAAAACATGGATGCTCATACAAATTTTTAAAACCAAGTTTTCGGATATTCAGTAGCATTCTTTTGATATCGATCCTCGTGTGCCAACTACCCATATCACAAATTTATTCAGCTCAAGTTGCACGGTAGTGAGAGTGTCCATTCCATGGCTATACCTCATTGAACTATCCTCACAGCCGCACGGACTGCAGGACTAGTCGATCCATATAACCCCTGCCCAGGTTTAAGGTATCGAATCCCAAGGTGGTCCCTATGCTCCCTTCACTCTCATATCAACTCGGAACACTGTCAATGGAGTTGATGCTTAAAGTATGATTAAATCCATACAATAGATATGTGAACCAAAAGCAATGTGGAGTTCTCATGCAATCATATTTATTACTTCATACATACAGTAAAATACAAGCCTGGTTTAGTGGTCTCCTACCCGGAGTCCAATGCTGATGCCTGGTCCCACACACTTTACTTGCCAAGTCGGAAATAAGCTCTTAACGTGCCAAGGTTAGGTCGAGTCACATTTTACGAACCCTAAGTCGAATACAAACCCTAGTTCAGAACCCTACGTTGTTGTCAGAAACTTAATGTGAAAACCCTAGGTCGGGTTATGTGGCAAATACTAATCGCATTTTAGAAAATTTAGGAAAGCTCAAAAATAAATTTGGATCCTTAAGATAAGGTTGGGAACAGTTTATAGGTGGTCCAAAGCTTTAGGATTTTGATTTGGGACTTGAAAATATTTGTCGGAGGTTCAAAATAAATTTTTAATAATTAAAATAAATTTTGGAAATTTAAAACTCATTTCCAAAAGTCCAAAATTCATTTACACTAATTAAAAGTAATTTTTGAAATTAAAAACTAATTAAAAATAATTTTCAAATTTTAATTACTAATTTTAAAACTCCACAAAATAATTTAAAATAATTAACCACAACTATTTACTAATTATTAAGTAATTTCAGAAATAAAATAAAATAATTAAACACTAATTAAACATTACATAAAGATTAATTAAAGTCCAATTAATAATAGAGTAATTAATAAAATATAAAATAATAATTAAATGCAAAATTAAACTAATTAAACTAAATTAGGAGATTAAAAAAACTAATTTGCGAAATAATTAGTTATTTTCGGAATAATTAAATAAATAAATTAAAACTACTTAATTAATCTAAAACAATAATAAAAACTAGTTAACTAATTTTAAAAAGCAAAACTAATAACTAAGCCAAAGTAAGATAATTAAACTAAACTAAACCACAATGAAAAATAATTAAAACAACTCAAAAGGAGAAACTTACCAAGGATGGAATGAGAAGCTTCAAGGGAGGAAATCAACTTCCAAAGGAAATTTGAGGAGATGGGAGTGCAACTAGGGCTTTGGATCTCAACCAAATATCTGATTGGAGGGTCCATATTGCATCAAAAACTGGAGAAAAACGATGAAGAATTGGCTGCAGCACGGAGGCACACGACTTGTCATATGGGAGGGACGGTCCAGATTGTTTGACAACATCAGATAAACGACTGAAAACAAACCAAGTCAGCACGACCCGTTTGACAAACACGCGGATCATCAAACTAGTCGGCTTTTTATGTGGGTAATTAACGTTGTGCCACGTTAGTGTACAGTCAAGGTCTACCTCCAATCGCGTAACAAAATGTTAGCACCTGTCAGAACACGTCAGTATCCTGTCAGCATCTCTCATCTGTCTAATCAGCTACATTAGCACGCCATCGACACTCTAGATCACGCCATGTGTCCAGTTGAAATAATTTTTCTTTTCCAATTTTCTTATTTTCCAGAACTTCTAAAATCCACCAAAAATAGCTTCGAGCTCCGACCAATTCCTT
This sequence comes from Prunus persica, assembly GCF_000346465.2. Taxonomy (NCBI): domain Eukaryota; kingdom Viridiplantae; phylum Streptophyta; class Magnoliopsida; order Rosales; family Rosaceae; genus Prunus; species Prunus persica. Next base: position 12,906,838 of record NC_034010.1, read on the forward strand.
GAAAATTCCAACGACCTCGTCTCCACCTCTACTATTTTTTGTACTTCACTTCTCCAAAATCCTTCAAAATATTTCATGGAAAATTCTCCAACACTTAATATAAATCCAAATAAAGTCCAAAAATTCAAATTTAATTTCCAAAAATTCCAATCTTCACCAATTTGAGTCCAAAAATTTTCTTTTTCACTCAAATCGCTCCAACTAAAAATACAAATTTTTCCAAGGGCTCATAGAGGGATCCCTTAAATAAATTCACGGAGAGCTTCCATTGAGGGAACCAACACCCCTGTAGGGCCCACTCCGCATTGTATTTCACTAATCCAAACCGTCTATTTTGTAGAATCATTCAAAGATCATTTGTACAAAAAATCACTTGAATTTGGATTCATTTGATCACTCAATTAGAAGATTATTGATATGTACTTTTTCTTGTAGCACCATTTTAAGATTCTTCCTCTTTATCTTTAAGAGATTCAGTTACGTTTGTTAAGAACTTCTACAACAATTGCACACATCATTTAAAGAGACTATATGTACCATACAAGTGTTCAAAAAACTAAAAAACATAATGCAACGATAATAATGGTATTTCACACATCATTCAAATTTAAAAATATTAGAGCTGGCCCTTTTGGAATTTTTCTTCAATTTAAAGGTTTATGTGTAAATTTAATGCAAGAAATGAGTTTTATTATAAATCTATTTTTTTAGACTGATATTTTGTAAATGTTGAAATATATTAGGGGACACACGTAGAACCACACTGTTTAACACACCATTTAAATTATCGAATTAAGTAAGTTTCAACCTTTAGAATTGTATTTGTTTAATAGGCAATTCTTTCACACATCATTCAAATTTAAAAATAATTAAACATTGGGGACAACATAGCAGCCCAACTTTTAAGACTATTCATTATTTTATTATATTCTCTCTCCCCTCTCTTCCGTTTTTTTGTTTAATGGGCAAACCTTTTCTTTCATCTTCTATCTTCTTTCCCGCTGCTTTCTCTGGCTTTATTGTACATGAGTTTACACTCATACACACCCTCAAAAAGTTTCCAACGAATTCCTTATTGAAAAGAGTTTTGTAGTTTATTTTCCTTCTTCATAACATTTGGTCATTGTTGCTGTAAAAATGCTAATGATATTAGTGTCCATGAAATTTAATGATTTTAAACAGTGAAGGAAATATAGATTTATAAGCATTTTGTCAGTCTTTGTTTAATAAATTTAATAAATTAGACCAGGAGTAAAGAATGAATTGTTAAAGTAGTTGGGGTTGTTAATTGTCGGTCTTTGTTTAATAAGCACTTTGTCTAAGTCTTTGTTCACATGTGGATACCAGAAATCTCAGCAAAGATTTTTCGTAACAAAACATATTTTTAAAATCCGAATTGATACACAATACTCAAAAAAGTACTCGACGCAAAAAAGCAAACAAAAGACTGAAATTTCAAATTATTCAAAAAGTATCATTGTCGATGACGGTAGGTACTAGGCAGTAAATGTCTTTGTCCTTCTATTTTTATTTATTTTTATATTACTCCATTTACTTAAGTTTACAATGTAAATAAGGAAGTACCCCCCATTTGGATTCAAATAAAAATACTAGAAAATCAAATTCCCACCAAATCAAAATATGAAAATTTGATTTTAGTGCAAAATACGATTTAGGCTAAAAATGATGGCTCATTAAGTCAATATATACTTCATACTAAAATCCCATAAAATCAAGTTTTCTTATTTGATGTATAAGGAATAAAAGCCGCCAAAAATTATCTTGAGAAAATGATTATTCCGAAAAACCATTTTTCATACTTAGTCAATATTGCACCTCCGCTAAAAAAATTATGGGTCCGTCAGTGGTACTAGGTAAGGTCCAGCATTTGGATCTGGGTTTTGGAAATATTCCGATGCGGCAATGGTGAGGTTGAAGGTGGTGGCGGGATTTCGACCAAAAAAAAAAATGGTGGTGGTTGGATTAATTAAGAACATCTACAATTATGCTTTTTATTTTTATTTTTTGCTAATAACACTTGAATCCTATTGGATTAGTTTAGTTTTGATTTGGTTTTGGGACTGTGGATCCGCTCCCATCTCTATATCTTTTCTCCATCAGTAAAATTGGTCGTATTGGACACATTTAAAAAAAATTTAAAAATTTAAAATAAAAAAAAACCTGGTCAAACGGCAAGGGACACATAATTTGAGTCCTAATGATGAGTCACACGCATGTCAATCCCAACAGGCTCTTATATATAGTTGAGGAGAATTTATTTTACAGACCAGATGTTTTAGGTTCGAATCACCATGACATCCTAGTTGTGTGTGTGAGTTTAGACTATTTCTTGTCACTACTACATTTTACCCTTTGCGCGACGAATAACAAAACGTCGCGCAAAGTCCCATTTAGTCGCACTAACTTTAGCGCGACAAAAAATTCGTCGCGCATATTCCGTCGCGCGAAGATCGTGAAGAAAGCCTTTGCGCGACGAGGTAAAACCATTCGTCGCGCAAACATGTGCGACGAGTAAACCATCGTTGCACCAACGGTATGGAGACGAAACAACTGTTCGTCGCATAAAATTTGCGCGACGAACAAGTATTCGGCGTACGTATATTTGCGCGACGACAAGACTAGGGCGACGAAAAACCATTCGTCGCGTAAAACTTGTTTGGGAGACGTAGATGTTCGCCGCAGAACCATTCGCGCGATGAGAAAGTCTTCGTCGCTCATATATTTGCGCGACGAAATTTCTGTCGTCGCGCCGACTATATGCGCGACGAACACATTCGTCGCGCAAAACTTGTTTGCGAGACGCATGTATTCGTCGCGCAAGAATTAAAAGTAATTAAAAAGTTGAATTTTTATTTTTTGTGTGGGTTTGCGCGACGAAACATTTGCCGTCGCGCAAAAATAATATTACATTTTTTTTATTTTTTTTATTTTTTATTTTAAATAAAATTGGTTTTTTTTTATTGATTAAACAATGAAATTGCAATAAAAATAAATTAGAATAAAATTTTTTTATAAAATAAGATAAATGTATTACAAACATATAAATGTTTATGATGAAAATAAATACACTAATCAAATAATGAATCAAAATCAACCGTGTCGTCGCCAGTATGCGGCTCGGAGGTCTGGGCATTCACCGGGGCAGTGGTCTGATGGGGCTGCGCGGGATGGACGGGCTCGGAGGTCGGCGCATCAAAATGCGGGACTGGAATGCCGGACTGTGCGAGGGACTGCAGAATGACCGACATCTGGCTCTGAAGAGTGGCCACCTGTGCTGTCAAAGCAGTGACCTGACTGTTTGACTGCGCCGATGAACGAGGTCTAGGCTCCCTCCTCCGGGCATTCCCCATCCCTCGACAATATGTCCCCGGCCTCCTCCCGAGAGTCTGATCCAACGTCTCCGTCAAGATCTGAAATCCAGCATCCTGTGGAGGAGCCACAGACTCGATCGGGGTCTCGGGAGGAAGCTGGGAGGCGGACTCCTGAAGAACCAACTGGCTCCTCTCCACCATCGTCGTCTGTTGAACATAACATAAAATATAAATTAAAACATGCATATAAATTGAATGCGTAACATAAGAATTAAAATTAAATAATACTTACATGAAGGGACTCGGCCAACTCATTCCCGGGTCGAACATAAACGTCACCAAAGACGTCGATCTCTGGGAACTTGGACCCCTCCTAAATTGAACAAGAGAAGAAAAATATTAGTATGAAAAAAATAAATTAATAAAAATGACATTAAAAATGAAATATAAATTTTGTGATTATTACCCGACGCCGTGCATCCATCCTATACGAAAAGGGTCTGGAGCCGGAATGGTGGAGAAGGGTGTTCTTCTTCCTATTACCCTTATTCACTTGGGCTTTATTCTGTTATACAAAAAATGAAACATATTAGTTAAAATATAAAAAATTAAATAATAATGAAATAAAAAAATAAAATAAACATTAATAAGTAATAAGTAATAATTAAACAAATATAATTAAAAAAAATACCGCAAATTCGGGCGCTTGAAAATGAGCGCAGAGCCACTCCCAACTATCCTCCCGCCCCTCAAGCTCCTTCGGGCAACCCTCATGAAGAGCGACTTGCGGATCATCATAGGCCTGAAAATGGTGGTGCAAGTCGCTCTTCCATTGCTTGTACCTCTCAGCGAAGAGTCTGTTGACGTACGTCAACGACTCTTCGTCGAGATCCTCCAAGTTATAGTTCGTCTGCAATCAATTAATTAGATACGTTAAGTAATAGAAATATACACAATTTTAAAGAAAAATATTGAAAATGTAAGGTACATACCGACAACTGGCCGCGAACCTCCGCCTTGATCTCGTCAGGCATGACCCTCCAAGACTTCCATTGCATCGGGCAATGGGTTCGCATGACGTGGCCAATGTCGTGGGCCAAGGAGCTATGCAACTCCGCCGTCGGTGCAGCCCGATGGCGCTCGTCGTACCCGATGCTGATACGACTGTTGGTCACCCGAGTGACCTTCGCCGTCTTCAGCTGACGACACGGTCCTCGGGTGTTCTTCTTCGCTGCAAAGAAAAAAGGTATTACTGTTAAATAAAAAAATATTGTTAAATTTCAATATAAAATTAACAATACAAAAGTGTAGTTATACCTGGCTGTGATCCCGAGGCACCAGTACCGTCGGTCGATGTCGTGTCGATGGAGTCGGTGGGCCGGTGCCGCCGCCTTGCACTAGCTGGCTGCGCCACGGATGACGCAGATGACGCAGGCGCCTGGGGCGACTGGGACGCCCCGAGACCAACCACCACGTGGTCCATCAAAGCTGGAGCAGTGGCAGCAGATGCCGACTGAGCCGGGGGATCCGAACTCGGTGCAGTCGTCATCGTCCTACCACGTCTAATCAAGTCTGACATCTACACATTTAATTTCATTCAGAATTTAAACTAATTAATTAAAAGCATAGCATGACCTAGGGTTTGGAATTTCGGAGTATCCGGGACTCCGATCAACGATCGGTCGAATCCTAAACGACCCTAGAAACACAAACGTACAACTACATGAGTTTCAGTTCGATCCAACGGTCCGAACATATCAAACCTGGAGATCGCACAATAGGCGAAATCCGATCAAGACTCAAACGGCAACCAAATTCAAACCGGCCAAAACCTAGGGTTTTAATTCCTATTTCCTATAGCGAAAATTCACAAAATCCTAACCAACCATCAGCTAACCAGTAACATATCCATCCAGCCAATCAATCATAACAAACATACAGAAATCATAACACAAATACAAAATCAAAATCAAAATCAAAACTGACAGAAATCATCATAACACAAATACAAAAATAAAAACTGAATTAACACATACTTCAATGGACACAGAGTCGATAGAGGCTTACAGTGGCGCAGAGAAAACAGACCCAGAGAAAAGAGAATCGGCAGTGGCTACGGTGGTGAAGGCAGGGAGGCTACGGTTGCGAGGGCGACGGCAAGGAGGCTACGGTGGCGACGGCGACGGCAAGGACGCCACGGAACGAGCGGAGGTGGCTGAGGTGACGGCGGAGAGAGAGGGCTGAGGGAAGGAGGAAAAACCAGAGAAATGGGGAAGAAGGAGCCCTCGGGTCGTTTCTGCAGATTTAATTGAGTTTGCGCGACGCAGGACCTAATTCGTCGCGCAAAATCGTTTTAATGAACCTTGCGCGACGACAATTCTGTCGCGCAAAACAACATTAATGAATCTTGCGCGACGACCCTCATTTATTCGTCGCGCAAAGTTTTTGTTCACCGCCAAAATTTTGGGATTTAAGGTTTAGGGCGAGGCGGAAATTGAAGGGTCTGCGCCTTTTGCTCGACGAAGTTAATAAGCGTCGCGCAAAGGACGATATTGCGCGACGGAAACATTATATTCGTCGCGCAAACACATTCTCGGCGCCTAAAAATTGAGATTTAGGGAGAGGTATCTGTCTTTTGCGCGACGAAACAAGTAACCGTCGCGCAATGTTACCTTTGGGGTTTAGGGTTTGGCTGGAGCTGAAGGGCCATTGCCTTTTGCGCGACGAAGACGTGTTATTCGTCGCGCAAGTTCAAGATTGTGATTCGGTTGAAATTTTCGCTAAGTGTTCAGAGGGTTGAGGGATTGCGCGACGAATAAACTATTGCGCGACGTTTTTGTTTTATTCGTCGCGCTAGTGTAGAATTTCATTGGGTTAAAATTTTCACTAAGTGTTGAAAGGGGATGGAGGGGTGGACTTTGTGTCCCAGATTGCGCGACGAACGAAACCATATCCGTCGCGCAATCATAATATCTTTCACTTTGCGCGACGATATTATGTGTTTCGTCGCGCAAAACCTAAACCCTAAAATGTAAACCCTAAACCCTAAGCCCTAAGCCCTAAACCCTAAACCCTAAAATAGTTTCAATGATCCAACCGGCAAACTTATTTTTTTTTTCTTGGAGATCGTATACGCCAAAAATCAAAACGACCAAACATTCAGATATCAGAAAACGGGACAAAATATTTCGACGGTTATAAATGAAAAGTCATGATTTAACGGTTATTTTAATACCGATTCCAATCATTTTTTATAGCAACATTTGTTGACCCTATATGAATACAATGACTGAATTTGATCTTCAATTTCAGATTTTTACACTAGGGGATACCACATAAACGTTAAGTTACATTTTGACAAATGTATGAACAAATTTTTGATTTTTGGTGAATATATGATTTTGATAGCACACGCAGTCTACAAAACTAGTTTCAGTCATCCAGCCGTCAAACTTGTTTTTTGACAATTCGAGATCTTGGACAGCAAAAATCGGCCAAAAAAAACATTCAGAGATTAAGTAACGGGGTAAAACTTTTCGACGGTTCGAAATAAAAAGTGATGATTGAACGGTTATTTGAACTCCGATGTTGATGATTTTTTGCACCAACAGTCCTACACTCCATATGAATACAATGAACTACTTCGATCGCCAATTTCAAATATATATGTGTGTATATATTATACTATAACGTTACGTAATATATATTTGCGCGACGAAGTCACTCTCATCGTCGCGCAAAAGTACCATACGCGATGCACATATTTTCGTCGCAACACTAGCGTATGGTGTTTTTGCGCGACGATAATGATACTCCGTCGCGCAAGGATTTGGCGCCAAAACTCCACCTTTAATTCAAATTGTGTATGCTTTGTATTTTTTGGAAAGGTTTTGTATTCATCATTTTTTATGCTTTGTATTTTTTGGAAAGGCTTTGTATTTCTTCATCAAAACAAAGCTAAATTGATAATTAAGATTTGAATCGACCGAATTTATCGGTTTGACTAGATTGATGCCACTAATCATGAACCAAAGTCAAGAAAAATAAGTGGCACACAGCTAATATTGGAGAAATAACTTAAATTTTCTGTTTAAACATGAAGAAATAACTATATCTCAAAAGATAAAAATAATAATTGAAGAGGCCTTAAGGCATGAATAAATAAATAAATAAATAAAAACCAATCAACAAGCATGGGGTCGTAATAAGTACTGACGAAAGTATTGACTACAGTATTGACATTCCAATGAAGTTTGTGATGAAATATGGAGAATGAATACACAACTACATATGAACGACTGCATATATTCAAAGATTTGTATTACACAAAATGAATACACTAACATAATAAATTTACAAATAAATTCATTATTCATCATCTGAACTATAATAACTTTCGTTATCGTCGCTATCATCACTCTCGGTCTCCCAATCTTCTTCCTCCTCCTCCTCTATAACTGCATCATCGGCGTTGCTAGGGCCCACTGAAACATCGTATCGGGGAAGATCACCGAGGTCAATTGTAATTGACTGAATCGGTATTTCGACTGAAGACACTCCTTCTATTTGAAACGGTTCTTGTATAACATTTGTATCTCGAAGTGTTTCCGCATCATTTTCCATTGAAGATTCTAAACGTTGGTCAGCCACATTGTCGACGGCGTTGTCACTTGGGTCTAGTTCTGGTATATCATACACGTTCCTATGATCCATCTTCTGCACAACTTTCCACCCGTTCCCGGCTTTAGGGTCATCTAGATACACAATTTGGGACGCCATGTTTGCCAAAATGTACGGGTCGTCATCATACCAAGTTCTGTTAATGTTCACAGACAGTACTCCATGGTCGATTTTAACACTTCCCGCCCTATTTGGGTTGGTATCGAACCATCGACACTTAAACATGATGACTTGGTATCGATCTTTGTAAAGCAATTACACGACAGTTGTCAGTTTGCCATAGAAATCAATGTCCGTACTTTCGCCTCCACCTGGGACATGGACACCGCTATTTTGCGTACATAACTTGTCATCTCGTGCGGCCCCCAAAAATTTGACGCCGTTAACATTACAACCCGAGAACAATTCAGCGCGAATTGGGCCGAACGCCAAGTTATATAACTCATCACTGTAAGTGGGGGAATTCGATGATTTCAATTTATTCACCTAATAGTATACAAAACCATTTACATGTTAGTCAGACAAAATTAAATACTACAATTTATATCTGTCAATTATAAAACACTTATAACTTACAGAATCCAAAAACCATTGTGGAAATAATTCACGGTGTTTCCGGGCAACCAAATGTGATGGATGTTCTCGCTTCATCATCTGTTCATGCTCATCTAAGTAGGCCATTATCTCATCACAATTGTTCAGTACGAACCAATGCGCTACCTCCATGTCATTTCTAGAAAACGACTCTCCTCGTCCAGGATCTCCAAATGGTCGTGCGCTTTGGGCAAAAACAGAAAGTTTTTCATTTCTCATACCTCCGTCATTATTGCGTTGAGGACGATTGAAAACCGTCTCCACATCTTTTAAATACATTCCACAGAAAGTAAGCGACTCATATTGAACCCAAGCCTCTATAATTGATCCTTCGGGCTTTGCCCTATTGCGTACACTTTTTTTCAGCTCTCCGAGAAGCCTGCCAAAATAAAACGATATGATACAAATTAGCAAATTGTCGATAATGATGCATACACAAATGATAAAGATTATATACCTTTCTATTGGATACATCCAGCGATAGTTGACAGGACCAGCAAGCAATGCCTCTTCTGGCAAGTGAACCATCACGTGCATCATACTTGTAAAGAAAGCTGGCGGAAATATCATCTCAAACTTGCATAGGACTTGGACAATGTCATGGCGCAACTGAAACATGTCTGTCCTTCGCAATGTTTTTGCCGTCAGTTGGGAAAAAAATCTGGATAACAAGATGATTGGCTTCACCACATCTTCCGGCAGTAGGTGTCGAATACCCACAGGAAGTAGGCGTTGCATAAACACATGGCAGTCATGGCTCTTAAGTCCAGTAAATTTACCCCCATCGACATTCACGCAACGTGCGATATTAGAAGCATACCCATCGGGAAATTTGACAGATGATACAAACTTTAGAAACTCTTTTTTGTCATTCGGTTTCATAGAAAAGAATGCAAGATCCCTTCTAGCTTTATCACTGTATTTCTTCATCCATAAACCCCTTCGTATGCCCATTCTTTCCAAATCAAGACGAGCTTTGATCGTGTCCTTCGTCTTCCCCTCGATATCTAGAATCGTGCCCACCAATGTGTCGAATATATTTTTCTCAACATGCATCACATCTAGATTGTGCCTCAATTTCAGTTTCGACCAATATGGGAGCTCAAAAAACATAGGCTTGTGCGTCCAGTTCAAATGTGTAGAAGGTCTGGTCCGACTAACTGTTTTTCCGAACGGAGCAAAATCCAAACGGTTCAACTGTTCCAAGATCTCATCACCGGACCATTCTCTAGGTCTGAGGCGACGCTCTATGTTCCCGTCGAACTCTTTATCTTTTTCCCGCCATTCGTGGTCCCATGGCAACCATCTCCGATGACCAAGGTAACAAACTTTTCCTGCGTGCCAACCAGAAGTTACATCTTCCTTGCATACAGGACATGCCATATAACCCTTTGTGCTCCACCCAGAAACCATTGCATATGCTGGGAAATCATTCACAGTCCACATAACTGCTGCCCGCAAAGTGAACATCCTCCCAGTTGATTTATCGTATGTGCGAACACCGTTTGTCCATAAATCCTTCAGCTCATCAACCAGAGGCCTTAAGTACACATCAATTGACCTGCCAGGATCCTCAGTTATCAAAACAGTCATCATCATGTATTCTTTTTTCATGCATTTCCAAGGCGGCAAGTTATATGGGAATGCGAAAATCGGCCAAGTGCTGTGGTGTTGGTTTAGAACCCCATACGGATTGAATCCGTCAGTGGCAAGTCCCAATCTAACATTTCGGGGATCAGCAGCAAACTCGGGGAACGTTCGATCGAACTCTTTCCATGCCTCCCCATCAGCAGGATGCCGCATCACATCATCGTCTACCCGTTTTTCCTTATGCCATCTCATGTCTGTGGCAGTATGCGTCGACATATACAATCTCTGCAACCTAGGTTTAAGGGGCAGATAACGCATCACTTTTTGTGGTATCTTAGTCGTTCTATTCTGGGATGTCATTTTGAACCTCGACTCATTGCATATAGGGCATGTATCCAACGTTTCATGCTCTTTGTAGAATAACATGCAATTGTTTTTGCAAGCGTGGATTTTTTCATAACCCAATCCAAGACCATGCAACACCTTCTGCGCATGTTTATGGTCTTTAGGCAAACAATTATCCGTCGGAAGCATTCTCTTGAAAACCCCCAAAAAGTAATCGAAACACAAGTTCGACATACGATACTTTATTTTTCCGTGCATTAGCTCCACAATGGCAGTGAGAACGGAAAAGCTCTCGCACCCCGGGTATAACTCTTGGTTGGCATTTTTTAACAGTTTTTCATACTGTTCAAACTCCGCACTGTCTATTGGTGTAGGCACGTCATCTTCCCCTTCCTGATTGATGTTGGTCGATGCGAATGGAAAAGCATCCTGTATAATACCCATGACTTGATCATTAGGATCCACAATAGGTTCAACATTGTCCACTCTCGGGGCATTTGAAGAAGAAGCATGGTCTACTTGTTCGCCGTGAAGGTTCCAAATGCTATATGTTTCAATCATTCCATTCCTTACTAAATGAAATCCAACATTTTCAATTGTCTCCCACAACGTGTTGTTACACCTCCTACAAGGACAACGGATTCTAGTTGCACCCGGGTTGTGTCTACGTGCAAACTCAATAAAATCCTCGATTCCATCCAAGTATTCGTCTGCGCATCTATTCGGGTTCTGTATCCACCTTCTGCTCATAATTCCTGAAACCACAATCACGACACAACAATCACAACAACTTCATACGAAGTTATAATGTCACCTTATGCCTCCGGTAAGGGCCCTATCCCATTCGGGAATGCATAGTCCTGTCACGTAACCTACGGCTACATGAGATTAGATTTCGACGTGGATTAATTTCGGCAGCATCTCGACATAGTTCTTGAAGTGGGCATAGGTATAAATACCTACGTACCACCCGAAGAACGTACCGAGATGACACCGAAATCTCCACAATCGAAACCTAATCCTGTAGCCGAAGATTATGTGACAACACTATGCATTACCAAACTGTCCAAATAATGGGACAATTCAAGAATTAATTGGACCGCAGTCATGCATTACGCATCCATGCACGAAATCCAACTAATCTCGAACGGGAAACTACGTGTTACTAAATATAAAAATAAAAGTACGAAGTTAATTTCAATTAACTTCGTACATCACAACACATTGTGCTATGTCACACACAATTTCACAACATTATACACATATAACTTCACAAAAAAATTACAAACATAACAAACAAACTTTTACAACAACATACCTTCTAAATCGTTCTCCACCAATCACCAATCACAAATATCCCTAACGATAACAAAATTAATAGCGTTACTAAGAATTTACATTAATACATTTAAACTAACGACAAAAAATACATACCCAATGAACGTACTGAATTCACAGCAGAGCAATGGCAGGGAGAGTGAGAGAGAGGCAGAATGCAGTGGGAGAGTGAGAGAGAGGCAGATACTAAAATGAAGAAGAAGGACTTTGCGCGACGAACAACCCAATCCGTCGCGCAAAATGCCGTCGCGAAAACCCACTTTTCCGTCGCGCAATTACCTGCCGACATCAGGTTTTTTGCGCGACGAACAAAAGTATCCGTCGCACAAACATCCGTCGCGCAAATAACATTATTCGTCGCGCAAGATTTATATTACGTCGCGCAAATAACATTTATTTCGTCGCGCAAGAAAGCAACGGCATTACACTTTACGCGACGAAGGTAATTCCGTCGCGCAAAAACAGTTTTTTCCACTCTGCATTTTGCCGCCAAAATAAAGTAACCCTCGTTTTCTTACGCGACGGTACTTATTTCCGTCGCGCTAAGGCCTCTTTTGCGACGAAAAAGTTCGTCGCGCAAAGGTTTTTACAGCAACAAAAATTAGACAATTTTCTGTCCATCTTTACGCGACGAAATATTTTTATTGTCGCGCAATATTGTCATGCGCGACGATTTTTATCGTCGCGCAAGATTCTGGCGCCAAAAATAAAAACTGGGTTTTTTCCCCGACCTTTGCGCGACGAAATTAGTTTTGGTCGCGCATAGATTGTTTGCGCGATGACGATATTTCGTCGCGCTAGAGTTCTGCTCTTTGCGCTACGGTATTTTATTTTCGTCGCAATAGTGATTTTTGCGCGACGAAGATATTTCGTCGCGCTAGAGTTCTGCTCTTTGCGCTACGGTATTTTTTTTTCGTCGCAATAGTGATTTTTGCGCGACGAAAATATGTTCGTCGCGCAAACAGTAAATCGTAGTAGTGTGTACTACAAAATATACATAACGTATTAAAGTATTGGCGAAACAAGGACGGCGCTTTTTCAATCCAAGCATTCTTTAATACAAACCAGGGTGAGGAAAGGAACAAAAACAGAAACTGGATCGGCGTATGTGTGAATGCTGTATTGTCATGGTCTTTGTTTAGTTAGCATATTGTCTTGTTCTTGTTTTTGCTTGTATAGTCTTTGTTCACACATGTGAATTTGTGATTTTTTTTTTTAAGACTATTAATTATTTTATTATATTCTCTCTCCCCTCTCTTCCTTTTTTTTGTTTAATGGGCAATCCTTTTCTTTCATCTTCTATCTTCTTTCCTGCTGCTTTCTCTGGGTTTATTGTACAGTAGTTTACACACACACTCACACCCTCAAAACGTTTCCAACGAATTCCTTATTGAAAAGAGTTTTGTAGTTTATTTTCCTTCTTCATAACATTTGGTCATGGTGGCTGTAAAAATGCTAATAATATTAGCGTCCATGAAATTTAATGATTTCAAACAATGAAAGAAATATAGATTTGCCCTAAAGTGACTCAACTCAACAATAGTGAAAGGAGGTCGGGAACCACCAAACACTGATTTGGGCATGAAATGAATTAGACTTCGAGTAAAGAATGACTTGTTAATTGGCAGTCTTTGTTTAATAAGCATTTTGTCTAAGTCTTTGTTCACATGTGGATATCAGAAATCTCAGCAAAGATTTTTCGTAACAAAACATATTTTTAAAATCCGAATTGATACACAATACTCAAAAAGTACTTGACGCAAAGAGCAAACAAAAGACTGAAATTTCAAATTATTAAGGTATCATTGTCGATGATGGTAGGTATTAGGTAAGGTCCAACAAAATAAAAGGATTTCTTAATTTATAGGACTAACTCGTCAACAACCATGGCCAATATGTAGTTGTTTAGTAGAAACTTGTTGCATCATAATTTCATTAAAAACGTATTCGTGTGAGCGCGTTGATGTTTGTGTATTCTATATATATAAAGCAAAAGGTAGAGAATGGTGAAACATTCAAAATACAGAAAATGCTCTTAGTTAATACAAACATTAAGAATTGAAATTATTAATTAAATGAGGATAATATGGTAAATTCAAACTTTTTCATATAAAAAAATTAAAATTAAAAGAAAAATCAGATAATGGATCCAATTTTTATGGAACACAACTATCCAATATCTTTTTTAATTCTAAAATAAATTTAATTTTTTTTTAAAAAAGCCTCTTGCAGGCGCCGAAGCTGGTGCAGAGAGGCTAGTTTATATAAACGCAAAACCGAGAGACATTTGAGATAATGGTTGTCTTGCATTGATTAAAGTAATTGTTACAAAGGAGTTACATGATTTGGATCTGGTGAGGTTGAAGGTGGTTGTGGGATTTTGTGAAAGGACCCACCCCGAATTTCCCGAAACTCGAGACGAATCCTGTGGAATTCTCGACATCACCCCGATGCCGGGCCCATATACTAAAGACCGAGACTTTCTGCCAAAATTTCGGCAAAGTCTCCCCTATAAATTGAACATTTCCCAAAATTTCAACCTGCATAAAAACACATTTAATATCCACAGCTGGCAGCATGCACAATATAATTTCATGCCATTCATGTAAATGGCCTTCGGCCTTCTAATAATCCGCAATTTTTACCAACAAACTCTAAACAATGCAAATATATACTCAAAAATATTTATGAACGTCAAATGCGATTTTCATCCTCTAAATTCCCAAATATTGAACGTACAAAATTTAAACCTCCTAACAAGACGGCATCTCATTTTTACCTAAATTTCAGGACCAATGACAAGGTTCGAAACAACCTCAATAGAACAACCGGACTATCATTTAGTCTGCGGCTGCGTCTAGTAACCTTAGGCTGCCTACGTACCCTTACTGAGGGATCAAGCCACACATAGTTCTTTCTTAAAACCCAATCCCACACATAGGCAATACCTTTATTCATTTCTGTGTATTTCACATAATCTCCCCATACGCCAGTACTACCAACGCCACGTATGGGGTCTGTCAACATGCCGAATAACCTACGCCACGTGCGACCTCACCATATTATCACATAATTTCCCCATACGCCGGTACTACCAACGCCATGTATGGAGCCTGTCAACACGCCTGATAACCTACGCCACGTGCGACCTCACCATACTATCACAAGATCTCCCCATACGCCGGTACAACCAACGCCACGTATGGGGTCTGTCTCAACGCCGGATAACCTACGCCACGCTAGACTTGAACATCATATCATAATATCTCCCCATAAGCCAGTACAACTAACGCAACGTATGGGGTCTGTCGACACTCCGGATAATCTACGCCACGTGCGACCTCAACATACTATCACAATATCTCCCCATACGCCGGTACAACCAACGTCACGTATGGGGTCTGTCTCAACGCCGGATAACCTACGCCACGCGAGACCTCAACATCATATAATAATATCTCCCCATACGCCGGTACAACCAACGCCACGTATGGGGTCTGTCGACACGCCGTATAACCTACGCCACGTGCAACCTCACCATATTATCACATAATCTCCCCATACGCCGGTACTACCAACGCCACGTATGGGGCCTGTCCGCACGCCAAATAACCTATGCCACGTGGGACATAACTTTCACAGGGTGGTACTTGTAGTGTAACAAAAATCCGGAGAGGCGCCTAAGGTAGTGCGTATAGCACTTCATACTGACATTCTAGACTCTTTTTATACCTTTACAAACATATATAATTATATATATTAATTTCTAATATTGTGTAAACCTCAACAATAGTCTAGCACCCGATAATCACCCAATTTAAAACAATAAATTAATATCATAATCCCACATAATCAACATAATTCATCTAACACTCAAGACTTGTCTTTACGGTGACTTAAATCCTCCTGAGAAGGTGAGACTACTTCGGAAGACTCGCGGTCAACCACGAGTCAAACTACCCCAACTCTGGTCAAACGGGCCTACGGGGCCCAAGACCCCCAAAGTCTGATCCGATAGTTCCTATGGGTTTTACAAGGTATAGGACACTCGTCCTGCAATTTTAGTCTAGATCGGACGGTCAGATCGCTCACGATTACACGATCTGACGGTTAATATAAAACAAAAACTTTAAATTATTAATTGGAACATACGGGGCTCCGATTCATGATCCGTGAATTCCTACACAATCCTAGATATACCTAGATTAACATATATTAAATTTGAGACCATCCAACGGTCCCAACCAATCGAACCCGGATAACACGCAATAGGCGATATTTGTTCGAGACTCAAATGGTAACCAAATTGACATTCGAGCACACCTACGCACTCGTGAGAATTAGGAGATTACATCGGGACATAGTGCCCATTTAGTGCCCAAAGCGATTACGCATCGTCGAAAAATCTAGGCGGGTTCTAAAGCGATTGCGCATCGCCGGAAAATCTCAAAACCACGGCTCCAAACTCCTACCCTAGGTATAACACCCTATTTGGAGCCACTTTTGTTTTGGACCTACCCTAAAAACTGAATGGAGGTGGCCGGAATCGCGATCCCAAAACCGGCCAAATTTCAATTCGTAAATCGAATTACCTATGCTAAGAATCGATTGAATCCTACTCAACATGCAGCTAGATTATGAAGAATGGATGAATTTCCATACCTTGATCGCCAAAAATAGCGGCCGGAGGAGGGAGATCGGAGCTGGCGAAGTTCGAGACAAAATCGGGCAGAAATCGCCTTTTTTGGGCGGCTGGAGCAGCGGCCGAGGTTGGGGAAGGGCCGGGTCGTGATGCCGAGGCTGAGTCGGTCCTTTTGGCACCGATCCCGTCCGCAGTCGCGGCAGGTGGCCGGAGATTCGAGGAGAGAGAGAGAGACCGTTGGGGAGAGAGAGAGAGAGAGATCTGATTTTTATAAAAATTGTCACATCCCGGGATCGACTCCGTCGTAACACGATATTGTCCGCTTTGGGCCCCCCTCTCTACCCTCACGGTTTTGTTTCTGGGAGCTCATGAACAACTTCCCAGTGGGTCACCCATCCTGGGATTGCTCTGGCCCCCAACTCGCTTAACTTCGGAGTTCCTACGACTCCGAAGCCAGTGAGCTCCCAAAAGGCCTCGTGCTAGATGAATGCGGGTGTGCACATATAAGGCACATCACCCCCTCTCCGCTGGTTGATGTGGGATCTTACAATCCACCCACCCTTAAGGGCCCGACATCCTCGTCGGCACACTCGTACCACACGGCAGAGTGGCTCTGATACCAAATTGTCACATTCCGGGATCGACTCTGTCGTAGCACGATATTGTCCGCTTTGGGCCCCCCTCTCTGCCCTCACGGTTTTGTTTCTAGGAGCTCACGAGCAACTTCCCAGTGGGTCACCCATCCTGGGATTGCTCTGGCCCCCAACTCGCTTAACTTCGGAATTCCTACGACTCCGGAGCCAGTGAGCTCCCAAAAGGCCTCGTGCTAGATGGATGCGGGTGTGCACATATAAGGCACATCACCCCCTCTCCGTTGGTTGATGTGAGATCTTACAAAAATTCCATTTCGAAATAATTACGATTGTACCACTGGGTTTCTTTTGACCATATCTCTCTCGTTACAACTCCGAAATACCAGTCACTACCCCAAACTCTTTTTGGGTAAGAAAGTGACCAAATTACTCCTACCTCAAGGGTAAATTTGTAATTTCACTTAAATAATTTAAATAATGGGTTAAATTTGGGGTTGGGGTGTTACATTTTGAAAAAACAGAAAAAGCAAACGGTGGTGATATTAAGAATATCTACAATTATGCTTTCTATTTTTTTGTTAAAACGTGTTGGACACAAATATATATATATATATATTATTTTTTAAAAAAAATACAAAAACTTGTCATTATCCAATCCAGCTTTTATTGAACAGTAATGCAAGGGGCGCATAATTTGAGTCACAAGCATGTCAACCCCAATAGGCTCTTATATATGGCCGAGGAGAATTTATTTGACAGACCAAAGATTTTAGGTTCGAATCACCATGACATCTTAATTATGTATGTGAGTTTAAACTATCGTTTATATTACAATATATATACATATATAACGTGTTAAAGTATTGGCAAAACAAGGACTGCGCTTTTTCATTCCAAGCATTCTTTAATACAAGCCAGGCCGTTCGAGGCTCAAACGGTATCCAAATTGAGATCCGCGAATTCCTATGCGCTCGTGACGACCTAAGGATTGCATCAGAACACAGTGTCATGGCACCACACTCGCCCACTCGCCAACAGCGATGGGTGTCCAAAGTGATAACGCATCGCTGGAAAATCTCAAAACCAAGGCTCCAAACTCCTATCCTAGGTATAACACCATATTTGGAACCACTTTTGTTCTTGGACCTACCCCAAAAACTGACCGGAAGTGGCCGAACACAGAGGCCGAAAACCGGCCGAAACTTCAAGTTCAAAAATCCAATAGCTACACTAAGAACTGATTAATTCCTATCCAACAGGCAGCTAGAACAGTTCGAGAGGTTCAAAATTCATACCTGGCTCGACTGAAACGGTGGTCGGAGGAGAGAGATTGGCGGCTGTGAAGATCAGGCGACGTCGGCTGCTTCTTCTCCAAATTCCGGCGAAACCGCGGCGGCTGGAGGCGGGAGCTAGCTGGGGTTGGAAGAGGACGTCGTCCCGGTCAGTTTGGTACCGATCCCGTCCACAGGCGTGGCCGGTGGCTAGAGTTGCGAAGGAGAGAAGGAGGACGGCGCGGGAGAGGGTCGCGGGAGGGAGAGAGAGAACGAGATAGAGAGAGAGAGAAACTGAGGTTTTTTATAAAATCTGATTTTTCAAATTACCATTTTGCCCCTCGTGATATTTTACTCGTATTTTCTTCGTTAAAGCTCCGATTCGAGCTCACTTCATGTCTACGAACTCATTTCGTCGTGCTTTACGCAACGGTGTATGTGGTCAAATTCCTTTTCGGTCAAAAAGTCAACTTTGCGTTCATAATTTAGTCAAAGGGCAAAATTGTCTTTCCGCATAATAAATTACTAATTAAATATGAATTTTAGGTTTGGGTCATTACAACCTACCCCCCTTATACAAATTTCGTCCTCGAAATTTACGCACCTGTCACTCGAAATTTACGCACGTACTTTTAGGAGCCGGGGGTAGGGTTTTTAATTTAATACTATATTGTATTAATAGAATATTATGGTCATTGAATCAGGCACCCGGGCACCAGTTGACCTGCAGGAGGGACCTTCAAGAGGTCCAGCGAGCTCGGACTATCTGTGAGTGGACTCTTTGTTTTAATAAATGACTTTTAACAGTTCAGTTTCAGTTATAAGCTGTTTTATGCTGTTAACTATTTTATGTTGCATGCTGCCGAGTGAAATTTCCTTAAAGCTTATATGAACAGATATTCCCGTTAATTATCAGATAAATGGCAGCAGAATTTTAAAGGTTACAGAAAGTTAATTATTCAACAGATTTTCTTCAGAAACTTTATATTTTCTTAAATCACCTGGTACCCAGATATTAAATGTTGCCTTCGGATTATATTTCTTGCCTTCAGTTTAGTTAGCATGCTTGACAGTTGCCCCATGAGTTTCTTGGTACTCGAACTCGTGTGGAGCGAGTAATGCGGATAAAGGTGGACTACGGTCCCCTGAATCTTGCGAGTTGCGGCTCGGACTGACTTCGTGTCACTGAGACCTGCGAGTATGTGTCACCCATGGTGATGCAAGGAATTGACGGATATAAGGAATTGACGGAAATAAGGGTACACCTAGGTGATAGTTTAAACTGTTTTCAAATGTATATAATTATATACATGCATTGATGTCAGAAATAAAGAAAATAAGCTAGTTTGTATAATTGTTTTTACAGTGGGGTTAGTATGTTCATATGGTATTTTCTAAACTTTGTTTTTGGGTCCACTCACCCTTTTTGTTGTTTTACGCCCCCAGGCAGTTACAAGGGAAACTCTGCCGGTTTTTCGGTAGAAGTCAACCTTGTTATTTTATCGTGTTATGTATAGAAGGGCAAATAGATCATTTGTGCCTGACATTTGCCAGGTGTCGGACACGCACAGGGTCTGACTCGGATTCCAAAGCGGAATTTGGATCGGGTCCTGTCAATGATTTAAATAATTTTAATTTTGAAAAACTTCTTTCTGCAAATGCAACAGTAACAGGAATAGCCAATAGAATTCTATATGCCATCAATGCATTTGGAAAACAATTTATTCTTTTCAAGAAATTTAATATTGCAGTAGCTGTGATTTTTTCTTTTAGACTGATATATTGTAAATATTGAAATATATTAGGGGACACACGTAGAACCACACTTTTTGACACACCATTAAAATTATTGAATTAAGTAAGTTTCAGTGATTAGAATTGCATTTGTTTAATGGGCAATCCTTTTCTTTCACACATCATTCAAATTTAAAAATAAACATTGGGGACAACCTAACAGCTCAACTTTTAAGACTATTAATTATTTTATTATATTCTCTCTCCCCTCTCTTCCTTTTTCTGTTTAATGGGAAATCCTTTTCTTTCATCTTCTATCTTTCCCCGCTACTTTCTCTGGCTTTATTTTATAGGAGTTAACACACACACACCCTCAAAATGTTTCCAGCATATTCCTTATTGAAAAGAGTTTTGTAGTTTATTTTCCTTCTTCATAACATTTGGTCATTATTTCTCTAAAAATGCTAATAATATTAGTGTCCATGCAATTTAATGATTTCAAACAGTGAAGGAAATATAGATTAATAAGCATTTTGTCAATCTTTGTCTAATAAATTTAACAAATTAGACTTGGACTAAAGAATGACTTGTTAAAGTAGTTGGGGTTGTTAATTGTCAGTCTTTAAGTTCAATTTTTAATATTACCAAGTTGAAAATTAATCCAATTTAATTTAATTCTAAAACAAATAAATACACAAGCAATAAGACGGGATTAAAAAAAAACCACGGGTTGGATTAATTTTTTCATCTTTTTCACACTCTTTGTGGGAACGACCTCGCACTTATACATCCTATTGATTCGTGTGTATAAATTTAAAACAACACCTTCGGGTGACAAATAGTTAAGTACAAGTTAACATGGCGGCAGTCTAGGTAAAACGTCATCTTTAATGTCTACGTTGGTCGCTTTATACCTACTCTCTTTATTTAGGGTTAAATGTTTACATAACTGAAAATAACATGTTTCATAAGACGATGTTTTTTAAGTTTGAGGCATTGTGTTTTAAAAATGCTCCAACTGATCTCGATTTTTAAGGTGTTTAAGTTACTGATCCACGACGGTTTTCTATTACCGTCATCTTTCTAAACACAACGGCAGTATTTATTTCTTCCATCGTTGTTTTACTGTCGTCTTTTTTCATTTTGTAGTAGTGTTTAACCATTTAATGGTTTCTGAATTAACTTTTTTTTATGTGAGCATGCCACTGTTAGCATATGATACCTTTACAGGTTTGAGTAGTTTTTATACTTGCGTCCTAAGTAATAGGCTTTGAACAAACAATTGTGATTTTGGGTGGGAAAACCTCCCAAGAGAGTTCTTTTCTTTGCCTCAGACTAGTGAGGACTTTATAATTTATCTAGACAAAAATGGTAAGCAAAGCAAAATACACAAATATATGGAAAACATAATAAACCAATCCAAGCAGAACTGGCTGAAGAACAAAGTATCTGATGAATCTCTATATCTAGGTAGTTCTCAGAGATGTTGGACTTTGACTTCTGCTTAAGAACATAGTCACACTTATGACTTATGATCAGGTTTGACTGGACTTTTGTTGATTGGATTGAATGTTTATGTACTGAAATTGCACGTTAGCACCTTCAACTAATATAGATTAGCTGGAAATCCATACCAAGTTTTAAGTTTGGCAAAGCTATAAATGAGTTGAGCCTTGAAGAGGCTGGTAAAGTGATCAAAACGGCAGACGGGTACTTATTCTGGTTGATTCTGAGTGATCTGGAAGCTAACTAGACGACTTCAAGATATTACGATGTCTTTGAGAAATTTGTTGAGGTTTTCATATAATGACTACCTCATTTCTTCTTGTTCTTATCTAGTTTGCTAAACCAAAATTGTTATAGAAATTAATCTATTTTGAATTCTGCCTAATTTACCTAGTGTGGATTGCGAGGGAAATCTTGTTTCCTTCTTGTTTTTCTAAACTTCTTCTTGAGCTGACGCTTCTGAGGGAAGATTGCTTGGACTATCCTTTATTTAATGCATAAGTGACAGAAGTTTTGTCAGTTCAATGCATTCATCACTCTTGGCATCCGCTCATCAATGTTCCTAAATGCTTCATGTTCTTTCCTTTTGCAACAACCTAGCTGAAGTGAATAATAATGCCCAACTTCTTCCAACGTTGGTCCCATAAATATCCCAATATCTTGGTGGTAGACCAAAATCCGGCGATTTGCAATAAATAGCCATGACTTTTGACTAAAGCAAAACTGACCTTACATTCCAGTTTTTTAAGGTCATCAATTTTCTTTGAATTTTAGCTACCAAACGGTGAGGGTTTACCTGACAAAACCTTAGGTGCTAAGAAACTATGATGTTTTGAATTGAATTACCATTGGTGGTAATTTTCATTTCTCAACTGTAAAAATGTGAATTAGTTAAAATTAATTCCCAACAGTTAAATAGTATTGGTCATTCATAATTTTTGGTAAACGAAGCCTAAATAGCGTTTAAAAATGAGCCCAGTAGCTAATTAAGTTGGGCTGGCACGCAAATTCTTGGCCCAAACAACACCCAAAGAAATTAAAAGAAAAAAGAAAAAAATTCCAAAGAAAATTGAGATCACAAATGAAATCATGAAAACTTCAACGACTAAATGCATATGCCTCTGAATATTTTGGAGGTTTGATCCTCTCAATATGTGCAATTTATCATCAAATTATAACATTATAAGATTTCTATCTAATAAAATATTGGAAAGGAATAAATATATTTAATGAAAATTATAATTATTTTGTCAGACCAAGACCACCATCTCCGGAGACTGATTTTGCAAGACCAAGACTTAAGTCTTAAGATGAAACTGGAGTTGCTTGGACTACTAACAGAAGCTAACTCCAAGGATCAAATATATCGAAAAACTTAAGCTAATTCTGATTTGTTAAGAATCCTATTAATAAACAAAAACATGTAACTGAGTTAAGATAATCTTCTAGTTCTAAGATCCAGTCAAGCATTTTTTACTACCGCTAGGGTGGTGCCTTTGACTTGTTCTTTTCGTTGCTCAATCTTTGTATGTAACACCCCGATCCTAATTTATTTATCCAATTAAATTATTAAATTAAATTAATTATGAATTTACAATTTTTGCCCTCAAGTTAGGGGTAAATTGATCTTTTTTTTATCCAGAAGGATTTGGGGTAGTGAGTGGTATTTTGATGTAAATCGTACTGAGATGAGTCCGTAGACACGTAGTGGGCTTGAATCGGAGTTGTAACGAAAAAGATACGATCAAATGAAGTTCAGTGGCATAACCGTAATTTTTGGGATGTTGGTTTTTAAAATCTCTCTCCCTCTCCCCCTGTTGTGACAGAAACCCCCGACCCCATTTTTTTCAGTTCAGCCGGTGGCTTTCAAGAGCCACCGTGGCCACCACAGGCCACGGTAGGCCACGGGATCGGACCCAAAGTGACTGCCACCTCTCCGTCTTCCTTTCTCGACTGATTCAGCCCCGTTTCGCCATTGGTATCGCCGGAAAACGTCAAGAAACTACCTGATTTTACATGATTTTTCGGGAGCACGTTTGGACTCCTCCGGCCACCAAATCTTGCGATTCAGATATGTTTTCTCATCCTCTCGAGGTGTTCTATCTTCTGGTTATGTTATTTAGGATCAATTTCTGCGTTTAAGTTGTCAAATAAGCGATGGAAGTTTGGCCGGTTTTCGACCTCCGATTCCGGCCACTTCCGGTGACTTTTTGGGGTAGGTCCAAGAACAAAAGTTGCTCCACTCTAGGTTCTGATAATGTAGGTGGAAGTTTTGCCCCGCGGTTTGGAGATTTTCTGATGGCCGAAATTGCTTTGGGCACTCACATGCTGCAGCGCGTGTGGCGGCGCGTGGATCACTATTTGGCTAGTCTTAGGCTCCTAAAATACTCTTCATGTCGTCCCGAGCACGACGGTATGCTTGGATATAAATTTGGAGATCGTTTGATCGTCGATCGGATATCGCATATTAGGTGTTATCCGGGTTCGATATGTTCGGACATTTGGATCGACTCCAATTTAATATATGTTTATCTAGGCATTCCTAGGATCGTGTAGGAATTCGCGAATCGTGAATCGGAGCCCTGGATGTTCTGATTCAATAACTTAAAATTTGCGTTTTACAATAACCGTCCAATCGTGTGATCGTGAGCTATCCGGACTGAACTTACAGGACGTGTATCATAAACCTTGTGGAACCCATAGAAACTTTCGGATCGGAAATCGGAGGTCGTGGGCCCCACGAGCCCAGTTGACCAAGTTTGGGTAGTTAGATCACTCAGTTGACCATGAGTCTTCCGAGGTAGTTTTACCCTTCGAGAGGTACTAGAATGACCATGTAAGCGAGTCTTGACCATTATTTGAGTTGTTCTAATTATGTTGGGATTAGGAGTTTGTTTTATAGTATATTCTATAAATTCTTGAATTTTGTTTTAAAACGTGCATTATGTTCAGTAATTAAATGAATATGCATGAAATATAGTTTGAATGAAAATTTGGGAAATTTAAATATATTTATAATATGTTAGTGTGATTTTGATATAAATTTTGTTGATGTTGAGTTTTGAAACCTTGATTTATTATAGTGACAGTATTATGTTGATGATATGCAAATGTTTACTTATGATAAATCTTTGGTTTGAACTATGGTGACTTGGGAAAATGAATAATGTTGATAAATATGGAATTATATAATTACACTATGTTGAGTATCATCCCCCGATTATTGGACTTCTCACACGTGGCGTTGGAAATTTTCCTGCATGTGGGAAGAATATGTGATTATCTGGTCTCACACGTGGCGTTGGCATATTCCGGCGTGTGAGACCCTGTGATTTGTTATGGATTATCACACGTAGCGTTGGAGAATTCCGGCATGTGATAATGGATTTCCCACACGTGGCATTGGAAATTTCTGGCGTGTGGGAAAATATGTGATTATTGGATCTCAAACGTGGCATTGGAATATTCCGGCCTGTGAGACATTGTGATTTGATAATGGATTTCCCACATGTGGCGTTGGAAATTTCCGGCGTGTGGGCTAATTGAAATATTGGCTACCTTACCACACATGACGTTGGATTATTCGGCATGTGGTAAAAGATCCATGTACTTGGGTTATCGTTATTTTACTACGTGTGGCGTTGAAACTTCCGGTGTATAGTAAAATAACAGGGAGAGGAATAAAGCATTATGTAATTTAAAGAAAAGGGAAAGGGATAAATTCTAGAATTTATTATTTTGTATTGCTGTAATTTATTGCATGTTATTGGAACCGGGATTTTGTAGGAAGAACTACGTATGGCTTTATCTCTCAATAAGGGTACATAGGTCTCTTGGGATCCCCCCCGGTTGCAGTCGCGAACTAAAGTTATTTTGGTCTTTGATGAATTCGGTTTCGACTTTGTCGATGGTCATTAAACTCATTTGAAAATGAGGCTTGATTGATTTTTGTTTTTTTTTTTTGTTTTCCCATTTGGCTAAGTGAGTGTTGTTGAAATGTGGTTGTGATCAAGACAGTTTTGGAACCTATTTTGGATCGTTGTACGATTTAGATTGAGTCCTTAATCTAACTTTCCAGTGGGCCACCCATCCTGAGATTGTTCTAACCTCAACTCTGCTTAACTTCGGAGTTTCCATGATTCCGAAGCCAGTGAGCTCCTAAAAGGCCTCGTGCTAGATGGAGGTGGACATGTACATATAAAGCACATTACCTCTTCTTCGTTGGTCGATGTGGGATATTACATTGTTGTAACGAGCAGAGCCCAAAACAAAGTCAAAAGCTTAACTTCACCAAGAATCACAACATATTATCAGGGATATGGGGAGGGTAGGTGAAGGGAGCGAAGCAAAAGCTTATCCAACAATTATAAAAGTTTATCCAACAATTATATCTGAATTCACAAGAACAAATAAAATAGATATTGAACTTTCAGTTTTATTATGGGATGCCAAACACATACATGGCATGGACAATGCATACAAGCTTCTTAGAAGTTTACAACATTACGAAAGTTATACATTACCACTTACACGTACCATCAAGAAGTTAAGTCCATGATTGCACTTTCCTATCAAATATTCCACTCCCAAGTAGAAGGATTTATGCCCTTGATTTCACTTTTCTGTCAAATATTCCTCGTCCATAAGTAGAAATGTACATCTCAACTAGAAGAGGAAATTGCATCCAAATAAATAAGGTGACTGGAACACTAGCAAGGAAAATCATTGGAATAACAATCCACGACTGTTCATGGATCATAATGAAAAGGGCGGAAGAAAAGGCAACCATCATGGTGGCAATAGAGATGAATAAGGTGGAAAGGCCTATTATCATCTTTGTTGGTAAGGATTTAAGGAAATCATCTTCCGCATAACGTGATGTAAGGATTCCCAAAAACATCAACACCGAAGTTGTGGAAGAAAAGAGGGATATAGCATCTGAAACTATAAAAGCTGTAAACAACTTTTTATGCAGGAATATTGGGAAGCCTGTTTGTCCACTGTTTCCACCGGGAATTGTGAATGCTGCAGCAAACATGATGGTAATAATGAGAGCACCTACAACTGTACATGAAGATGCAGTTCCTTTCATCCATCTTTCTCCTTCCTTCGCCAATTCCTTGTGGTTTTTTGTAAACAGCTCACGCGGCTTCATACCGTCGCAATTATTAGATTCTTTAATCTGGGGTATTCCAATATCCTCGACCTCCTACATTTTTGTTGAAAAAAAATATTCATATGAGTAAAAGATTATTACTCTATTTTTCAAATAATCCAAACCATTGGAGAGCATGTTGACCGTAAAGTAAGTTGAATAAGACATCTTATGGCCGACCTTTATTCCAATTTTTCTTTTCTTTCTGCACTTGAAGTTTCTATTATAAGGTTATAGTTTAACTCGTGCTATTTTGCTCTAGTTTTTGATAAGAAAATGCGTTTGATGCATTAGTTTTCAATATTGGAATGAATAAATTACTAAATGTAATTGTACTGACCGCCTTTTTAGAGCATTCACAATGGACTTCCTAAATGACATTCTTGCACAAATTTTAGGGAGGAATTGGAAAAATAAAACTCCAACCATGCTCCCTTTATCCACTTTCTAAAATAGAGAGACTTCTAAGAGCTCTTTGAAATTGGTACTTAGGTGACGAGGGGTAAATTTAAAGGATATTCAATCAAGAACACAACAACCTTCACACACTCTAGACCTTGGCCAAATACTCTTATGACTAGTCAACTGTTAGATATGAATTATATCAAACAATAACATACACAGAGCATACCAAGATGTACCTGCAGGCCTAGAGAATTAGTAGTGACAACCTAGGCACTCAGAAGGACCCATCAATCTAGGCATCCCCTGTGCTAGCAACAACTATGGTGAAAGTGTGTGAAGACAGCATAATCAAGCAAACACCAAACAGCAGAAAAAGATGACTAGTCAACCGCACAAATTCAGATGACTAGTCAACTATCAAGAACACAAACCCAGAAAATTTACAGAGATGGAAACCAGAAACTGTTCACCCAGAAACCCACCATTAGGAAAAACTGGGGGTCATCAACCGACCAGCCAATCCACTAAGCAAAAAAGATTCTTACAAAGAACACTAGCAAGCTCAAGAAATTCCTAGGTCTATTTAGGAAGATGAGCTATACCTCCTTTGTGCAATCTTCTTCTCTAACTTAGCAAAGCTTGAAGCTCAGTTCTTCATGGCAATGGCAGCTCCTTCTCCAGCTCTTTCATCCCATGGCACTAGCTTGCAAGCTCTAACTCAGACAGAAATGAAATTTGGATTCATGGAGAAAATGACAAATTTCTTCAAGAAACCATACTCTTGAAGAAATCAATCTTGAATCTGACCTAGATGTATATAATAGAGTGTTTGATCTAGCAAGATGAAGTTTTCATATTTCAAATGCAGTTTTTAAAAAGAAACAATTTGGAAAACTCAAAGATGAAAAATATGAAGGTTACTCATGAGGAAGAAGAAGCGAAAGTTTGCTATGAAACTTTCCAAAACCTATCCCCCAAAAGTAACGGCTCCAAAAGAGGAAATTGATAGCCTTTAAAGACAAAAATTCCCTTAGGTCAGAATACCCACATGGCAGCAGAGAGAGAAAGGAGAATAGGACAAAAAGATTTGTTATCCAGCTGGAAATCCTACAGAGTAAGGATGACTAGTCATACGAGAAACAGATGACTAGTCATCATTTTATAAAAACAGTTTTAATGCCATGATATGCAATGCATACTTACCTTTGTCAAATTGCTTGAATCTCCATAGGATAGTTGTTAGTTAAGAACACCTAGAGAAGCTATTCTTTATCTAAGCTTGAGCTTGATAAATAACAATAGAAATCCTATTACAAAGTTATCAAGGGAAGCCAAAAGAAAAACCCAAAATGCATACATTAACACTCTTAAATATGAGGAGAGAGAAAGGACTCATAGTGGCTTCCTATAATTTAATGCTGCGTTATTTTATGAATATTTTAAACTTTTAATTAATGCTAACTATTTTTTATGTTAATTTTTTTTTATAGAGATAAACCAATTAAGAAATAATTATAGCATTTATGACTCCCTAAACTAGAGAGTATAATTGGAGTTAAAATTTTTATAGAGAGCTTAAATAACTTTTATATGTGTTTAGATAAATTTTAACTAAAAAATAAAGAGCATGATTGTAGATGCTCTTACACTTTTTCTAACGAAAACTTGATCTCCACTCAATACATGAAATGACTCATTTCAGCCCAAACAATTTATTTTCATTTATGTTACAATTTGTATAAGTTGAAAAAAAGTATAAATTATCTAAGATTTTCTTTAATTTTTTAAAGACAGTATCCGTCTATTTGCAGATGCAATGTAATGCAAATACACAGTATCGGTCTATTTGTTTTACAACAAATAATTTATGAAAAGTCATATTCAGGATGGAAAAGAAAAACAAAATGTTCACAGTATATATACATATGACATGTAATGTTAGATGCCTTAGTGATTTATTATTTTAGCAGAATGACCTCCTTTGAGCTGTAATTGAGTGCGCCCACGGCCGTTTTAGGGTTTAGGGTCTTTAGAAACAAAAATGGGTCTTTAGAAGGGCATATATATAGGAAAGCTAATTCACAAGAGAGATAGGAAAAAAGAAACAAAAAACTCTGAATTATATAGAACATGTTCTGACCTTAAACCATTGCACTTCTCTCTGCATTTGCAAAGCTGCACCTGAGATATTATCGAGCTTCGCCAATGAGGATAGCATCCCGGCCACATGTAGCAAGCAATTGTCATACGTATCTGCCAAAGTTGCAATGAATGTTCTTTTTCTTTTATCGAATCTGTAAATGAGGCTATAAATTTTTTCTTGCCGACATTCTGTTGCATACATAAGGGGGTTCCTTCCCATTTCATTAGTTCTCCACACGATATCTGGTCTTGCTTGCAATACACTGTCAGTAAACTCAAACATCCCTTGCTCGATAGCTGTGAAAATTGCTGGAAGTAGAAAATCATGCCCATGTCGATGTTTTATCACTTCACACATGTGATGTAGGAGTTCAAGTGATTGAATGTGGGCCTGTTTTATTTCGCGTATGCGGTTGATTCCTAGGTTGGCATTGAAAAAAACATGTCATACCACTAATTCATGAAAAAATTTATTGATAAAACAATTAATGGAGAACAAAGGAAAGATGAAAAAAAAATGTAGCATACCCAAAACTTCAAGGAGATATGATTTCAAACCTTGCAAGAAACCTACCACTGCAATGGAAATTCAAAATCTAAATATAAGATGGGTAAAGCTGTATGTATCTCTGTTAATTAGATGATGAGAAATTGTGTAAAAGGGAAGAAGTATTAGCTAACTTGAAAAGTTCCATAAAATGGGAGCAAGGAATATTTAGATACATACATGGTATAATGAATACGATTAATCAACTCCTAATTTTACACCATAGCAACGTGCAAATAGTAATTTTTGGATCAACTAGTGATTCAAAATGAAAAGGGGCTATATACGCCCCATTAATTGCAATAACAAAATTTACACCACGAAAAATATTCACCGCTCTTCTTTCATGCTCAAATTTCTCACCCAAATTTCTCCTGGAAGTCTAAGGAGCAAAGCAGAAACCACTCTTACTAGAAACCAAAGGCTAAAGAGCAAAATAGAAAGGGTATTATGTATGTCTGAAGATAATAAACCATGGGACGGGCAGGTAGATTGAGCTTGTGAGGGTTCCTATGCAGCTTGTTGCCGTGAGTTGGTTCTCCTTGAGCGGGTTGGCGAGCGTCGGTCGTTGCGTTCATAATGCAAATGTTCAAGAACTTGAGCTCCTTGCGAGCCAAACCTAGAGTGGATACTTCTTTATGGGCCTAAACGAGTGTGGACATCGAATTGTGGGCCCAGCCTTTCGTGCACGTTGGTCTTGGACCTAACCTCAAACAGATCGTCGATCGACTTCGAGTATGGCTTGCAGATGTCTATGTCTCGGCTAGGTGTTGAACATCACATTCTCGTTCTCTTGTTTGTCCATATCAACTAGCCTGGGACCTCTCGAACTGTGCTCTAGTATGCCCTTGCGTTCTTCTCTCCTCATCCTGGGGTCCAAGGTCAAGGCCTCGAATCAAGTTGATCTGTCTGAAGATCTAGTCAACCAAATTGTTTTGGTCATCGACTTTTTGTGTGAGTTGAACAATTCGTAAGTTCAGGTCCACCTAATTACGTGGATTGGGAAGAAAGAAGTGCGTAGAGCCCAAAAGCACATGGGTATGTACGTCAAGTGTGACGGCAAGGGAGGGAATGCAAGGATTTGTTCCAAAACGAAGGTATGACCCACTGCAAGAGGGGCAAGAGGCAGGTTCAGTCGGCACCACTTGAGGTTATAGAGCTGTTTCCATCATGAAACCTCGGGATGGATGGTTTGGGCCTATCTCAGATTGCGTCGTCGTGGCGACCTTTCTCCTCGTATGTTTGCTTCCAACCCTGACTGTTTGGAACGCTTCAGTTGAGGGAATAAAGTATGGAAACTGTTTTGGAGCACGCATTGAGTATAACTCATGCTCTCAATGAAAGCACCAATTTGTGGGAGTGATTTTCCTCCCTAGAGAATATTTGTCTCGTGATCCATTCTTCCTCTTCGTTCGTCTTTCTCCATGCAAAATAACACGGAGTGAATAGACCACACTCGGGGTGCATTGGCCAAAGCCCCTCCGATGCCTAAGTCAATTAAATGATTATGAGAAGAATGCAGAAATAATTGAAAAATGTAGGTCTTTTCTTATGGGGAGAACCGGGTGGTCGGAGCCTTGTGTGAAGGCCAAAGGCTTGTGAGAGAGAGGGAGAGAGTGGATGCAGCAAGAAGGGTGAGAGAGAATTTTTGCAGAGTTTTAGACGTACCTTGTGTCTTGTGCATGGCCACATATTTATAGAGGCCTTGGTGGCTAGAGTTTTGGAAGAATAATCCCTCACATGGAAAAGAATTATTTTTCCTTAATTTGGAGAGATTGAACCATTTAGGGATTTGATTCTTTATGAAACTAATTATTTCACCTAGGATCTTCAAATATTTGCTTCCACACACCTAAATATTATAATTATTGTCTCGACACATATTAGTACAAATTGGTTTCCTTCCATTGCCTTCACAACTATGCAATGACAGATTCTTATTTGCTCATGAACATTAGTTATTCTTCAGTATTCTTATCAGATAAAACAAACGTAGAATTACAAAGTGCGAAGAGTTCGATAACATAAGAAGAAATTATTTAAATTTTACCAGATAAAACCATAATTGCAACATACCTGACCAAGTGATCTTCGTTGGATTACTTTTTTCATTTCCCTCATTTCGAACACTTATACGGATATCACTGATGGCACGCTCTATGTGTATACCTTTCAAAAAAAATGACAGTAATTAACCTCAATCAATATATTTCGAATTATTATTTCTATTACAGTTATGGATATCTCGTCATAATTGATTTGCACATATATGTCAACTTTTTCCATGTCCCCTCATGTTCCTATGTTAATAATCTGTCACATGTCCTCTTAGATAACAGAGTGAAAATACCTTTGACTCTTAATTGAAAATAGAATATTAAAAAGAAAAGAACAGTTCTGATCCTTCATCTTCTTCCTTTGCCTTCCCAAACCTCGCAGCCAACAGACCCACCACCGCTGAACCCCTCCCAATTCTTTGAGATGAGAAGTTAAAACAATAATTAAAAAAACCAAATCAGCATTTCCACATCTCTCCGATAAAGTCACTGAAGTTGTCATTTCTTAGCCAGTAAGATCAATAACTATTATTTTGAAGTTTCAAGGCTCAAATTCAAAAGCGCAGTCAATTTTGAAGTCTTAGGTTCAATACAGTCAATGTAACATTGAAAACCACATCAATTAAAATTATTTAATATATATATATTTTTATGATTTATTCCAATATTTATTTTTCTAATTGTCTTAATTAAAATACACTTCATTGATTTAATTGATATGGTATATAATATGGACATGCCACATCATGTGGTATAGAAATATGGGATAAAAATGTGGTAAGTGTAGCATTACTCAATTGTAATTGTAAGAGGAAAGAGAATGTGGATACTAACAATTATAGATCCATCGTTGCCAGAATTTGAGGCGTGTTCCACTCAGGAATGCAGAAGGCATAAATCCTTGCATCGGAAATTTCCCATATTGGTCTTTAGTAAAGACCAATTGTGGGCAACACTGAATTAATTCCCGAGCAATATCTGTAGTAGAGAAAAACAAGTTTTTATAATTAAGGAGAAAAAAGGAGTAATCAATTTCATTGTTAAAATATTAAAACTCTTACCAAATTTCATGCCAATAATAAAGTAGCGAAGAAGTGTAGCGCCGTATGGTCCTTTCTCTGGCATTAGATCTTGGAGGGGAGTGACGGAGTAAAGATAATCAACGACATCCCAATGTTCATTGATAGAAGCGTGGAGAATTGGAGTCTTATTGTCCTCCTCAGTGGGAATACTAAGTATTTTCTTGCTCTTTCTAACCATGCATTCAACCATTTTTATATTTCCTCTCTGTGCGGCAAGAGCAAGAGCTGTCCAACCCTCATTATCTTTTAATTCCAAGTCTTCCTCTGACATCAACTGCACCAACTCTTCCACAATATGCTCGTGCTCTAATTCTGTTGCCATGTGAAGAGCTGTGTTGTTGGTAGAAGGAATTGTTGCTCTTATTGCATTGGGATGTAAGGTAAGACATTCCTTTGCTTTATTCCAATCCCCACTCAACACAGCATCGAACAGCGGGTTATACTGATTGTAGTCATTGTAATATGCTGCGCAAAGTTTGGTTAATTAATTTATTAATGATTTCAGAAAACATAATCCATTTATTTTTTGTGTTAATAATTGAATGAATTGTAGCTCTTTTTTGTGTAAACGAATCATATCTATTATTTATTAGTTTTTTTTTTTGGCTATCATTCCCAACAATTTGATCCAAGGAATAAAAAAAAAACAAGTTTATCATATGCGAAATGGCCCTACAAAGTGTCTCTCAATAATGTGATTGGAGGGATATACCTCAATTGAAGGGGATGGCTGAAGTTAAAACTTCCACTCTTTTCTTTATTTTTTATTTTATTTTTTATTTATAGTAAAACCTCCACTCTTTGCAGCACGTTTGTTACATTAATACATGACTAGCCTCTTGGCACATTCTCATGCATGTGCCAATTGGTTTTCTTTTTTCTTTTTTCTTTTATTTTTAGAATTAAGAAAAAATAACATAGGTAGTTATCTATATATATAAAGCAAAAGGCAGAGAATGGTGAAACATTCAAAATACCAAAAAATGCCCTTTGTTAATTCAAACGTTAAAAATTAAAAATATTAATTAAATGAGGATAATATGGTAAATTCACACATTTTCATATTAAAAAAATTAAAATTGAAAGAAAAATCAGATAATGAATCCTATTTTTATGGAACACAACTATCCATTATCTTTTTTAATTCTAAAATAAATTTAATTTTTTTTTTAAAAAAAGCCTCTCGCAGGCGCGAAAGCGTGTGCGAATAAACTAGTGTTCCATAAAAGGAGGACCTATTATCTGAATTGGTTTTTATTTTTATTTATTTTAATATTAAAAAATGTGAATTTACCATATTATCCTCATTTAATTAATAATTTTAATTCTTAATGTTTGAATAAACTAAGGGCATTTTCTGGCATTTTGAATGTTTCACCATTCTCTACCTTTTGCTTTATATATATAGCTAGATAGATTACGATATGAAGTATACTTTGTTTTCCCTCCCTCATGAATTATATATATTGTGTCAATCTACCCCAAAACTTTTATTTCAACCGAATTTTCCCATAAAATATACAAAACTGGTTGAGTTACCCAACTGTAATTCCTACCAATTACATCGACTATGTCGTCAATTAAAGTAACTCATGCTCATTTGACCTCATATTCTTTACAAAAGGTGGCACTAACTGTCATTTTGAAAGTGAGGTGTTTAGTAATAGACTCACTTTTGAAGACTTTCAAGGCAACTTTTTTTGTAAAGAATATGGCGTGAGATGAGCATTTGTTTTGCCTGACATCTTGAATGGAATTGCTCAGAATATGAGCATGAGTTATAAATTGGGTACTTTTGTGATTCATGGAAAATTAACTATTTAAAAATAAATAAATAAAGCCAAGAGGGTAAATTGACACCGTTAGATTTAATTTTCATATTGTTACACATGTAACTTGTATATGAGGATGTATATTTCTTTTCGGATACAGTAAGTCTTGGGATACTAAAATGTAAAAGAACAAAACGTAAACTGATCAGTCCTTACTTCCATGCTAATATAAGAACAAAAATAGTGGTGTTGTGGTTAATCAATTAAATGTTTAGCGTGTAATTTGGTTATATAATATATATATATATATATATATTTCTGGTTTAAGTCGAATATTTACTTCTCACAGATTTATTGAGGTTCAAGATTTGAACTGGGGACTTACTTGGCTTCGGCTTGAACTTTTCTGCCAAAGTATCCCAAGCACGTTTGGCTAAAGTGGTGTTCCTAATGAGGGAAAAAGCTTCCTCCCCGCACGAAATTTGGATTGTATGTAAAGCCTTGGCATTCTTCTTCCTCCAAGCCTTGAACTTATCATCAGCTTCTTCTTCTTCGTCGTCGTCATATTCTTCTTCCTCCACCACTACATCATCCCAAAGGTCTTGAGCCAACAAGTAAGTTTTAACCAATACACTCCAATCCACATAGTTACTGCTATCAAGAACTTCCACAACAACTGCACCTGCGGGGACGGCCATTCTTAGATGGATCTGACCAAGGGCTTACTTAGGAGAGGCGGCTTTGCAATTTCTGTTTTATTTACTATACCCAATTGAGTGAAGAACCACTTGTTAAAGCAATGGGGTTCCGCGAAGGGTGAGGATTATGTGATTTTCCATTTGCTCGCAATCTGCACCACATATATATTATATGTACTGTATACACACACTCATAAAAGAGTTTTTTAATTGGGATAGGCCCTACTGGCTATTGCCACCAGCACTGATGGTAAACCCAAAAACGTGTCTATTAAGAACTTCCACAACAACTGCACCTGCGGAGACAGCGCTTGTTGCCGTTCTTAGATGGATCCGACCAAGGGCATACTTAAGAGAGGCTTTGCAATTTTTGTTTTATTTACTATACCCAATTGAGTGAAGAATCACTTGTTAAAGCTATCAGCTATGGGGTTCCGCGAAGGCTGAGGAATTATGTAATTTACCATTTCCATTCGTTGACGTAATTAAACAAATACTTTGCAGACATAAGAAAATTTGTAATGAAGTTGGCCATGTGCACAGTGCACGCACAATTCAACAAAGAGTAATTTATATTGACACCCTTAAGGTTTTTATATAACTCCTTCAGATCATGAAAATTACACAAACACCCTTTTAAGTTTCAAAACTTCATAAACAGCAAAAACACTCTTATGCAAATAGTAATATAGTCTTGGTATTAGAATACGGTTGAATACCACACTTTATTGCCAAAGGGGTCTAGTGGAGTGAGTTGTCAAAAAATAATAATTTCTATCCTAGTGGAATAATGACCTTAATTTGTTGACTAATAGTCTGAGGTTCAAACTCCCCTTACATCACTCAAAAGTAATTAGATAATCAAATTGAGGGCACAATTTCCTGACTATCCAATTAAGACAATTCATTTTGATAATGCTGGTGAGTTTTCATCTCAAGCATTTGATGATTATTGCATGTCCATTGGCATTGGTGTTGAACATCCGGTTGCACGTATGCATACTCAAAATGGATTAGCAGAGTCCTTTATCAAACGCCTTCAAATGATTGCTCGGCCTTTACTTTTAAGGTCAAAATTACCTACTTCTACTTGGGGACATGCTATATTGCATGCTGCATCTTTGGTTCGCATCTGACCAACTGCTTGTCATCAATATTCTCCATTACAACTTGTTTTGGGCCAACAACCTAATATTTCTCATTTAAAATTTTTTGGTTGTGCTGCTTATGTTCTCATTTCTCCATCACAACGAACTAAGACGGGCCCTCAAAGACATCTTGGGATTTACATTGGATTTGATTCTCCATCCATAATTAGATATCTTGAACCCCTGATTGGTGATATGTTTATAGCACACTTTACAGATTGCCATTTTTATGAGACAATTTTCCAGTCGTTAGGGGGAGAAAAGGTGCCGCTTCCTTAAGAACGGTGTAAAATTACATGGAATGCATCATATTTGTCTCATCTGGATCCGCATACAAATCAAAGTGAACGTGAAGTCCAAAGGATCATCCATTTGCAAAGTATAGCAAATCAATTACTGGATGTCTTTATTGACATAAAGAAAATAACAAAATCTCATATACTGGTTGTAAATACTCCAGCATGGATTGATGTCGCTGAAGGTTAATATGATAGTATATTAAAGGCACACTTGAAGTGTGGTCATTTTGTTGGTGCTAAAGATAAAAATCCTCGAAAGAAAAGGATACAAGAAGTGCCTATTCTAGAAGAAGATAAAAATCCAAAACAAATTAGTACTTTTGATAAGCCAAAAACTGAGCAGTTTAAAATTGATGAAGATATAGCCCCTGTAGAGGCACATACACTAGAAGAAGTACATACATCAGAAGAGATCTCTTTGAATTATATGAGTACAAGATAAAGCTGGGATAGAAAGAAAACTATTGTTGATGATGTCTTTGCATACGTGGTTGCTATAGAAATTATAAAAGATAATGAGGATCTTGAACAAAAAACCGTTCAGGAATGTCGACATAGAGAGGATTTGCCAAAATGGAAAGATGCGATCAAAGCAGAATTAAACTCCTTGGAAAATCGTAAAGTATTCGGACCAATAGTCTGAACACCTAAAGGTGTGAAACCGGTTGGATAAAAATGGGTGCTTGTAAGGAAACGTAATGAGAAAAATGAAATTTTAAGATACAAAGCATGACTTGTAGCACAAGGTTTCGCGCAGAGACCTGAAAATCGATTTTGAGGAGACATATTCCCCTGTGATAGATGCAATCACATTATGTTTCTTGATTAGTTTGGTTGTCACAGAAAGACTTGATATGAAACTTATGGATGTAGTTACTGCATACCCATACGGATCACTTGAGAATGATATCTATATGAAAATCCCCAAAGCATTTAAATTACCTGAAGCAAATGATCCAAAATATAATGATATGTATTCAATTAAGTTATAACGATCCTTGTATGGATTAAAGCAATCTGGAAGAATGTGGTATAACTGCCTTAGTGAATATCTTATACAAGAAGGATATGTAAACAAATTCAATTTGTCCATGCGTTTTTATTGAAAGATCTGGAAGTGGATGTGCTATTGTTGTAGTATATGTGGATGATTTAAACCTTGTTGGAACTCATGAAGAGCTTACAAAGACTGCTGCTTATTTAATGAAGGAATTTGAAATGAAAAATCTTGAGAAGACTAAATTTCATCTCTGTCTGCAGATCGAGCATTTACCAACTGGAATCTTTATCCATCAATCAACATATATAGAAAAAGTTTTAAAACGATTTTATATGGATAAAGCCCATCCATTAAGTAGCCCCATGGTTGTTCGATCACTTGATGTAAAACAAGATCCTTTTTGCCCACGAGAAGAGAGTGAAGAATTACTTGGTCCTGACGTACCATACCTTAGTGCAATTGGAGCTTTAATGTATCTTGCAAATTGTACACGGCCTCATATAGCTTTTTTTGTCAACTTATTAGCAAGGTATAACTCTGCACCAACTAAGAGACATTGGAATGGTGTTAAACATATACTATGGTATCTTCGTGGAACAACTGATATGGGTTTATTTTATTCAAAAGGGTCAAAATCCCAAATAGTTGGTTATGCTGATGCTGGTTATCTTTCTGATCCACACATAGCTAGATCACAAACAGGGTATGTGTTCACTTGTGGTGGTGCTGCTATGTCATGGCAGTTTGTAAAGCAAACATTAGCCGTCACTTCTTCAAACCATTCTGAAATATTAGCATTGCATGAAGCAAGCCGGGAATGTATATGGCTGAGATTTATGATACAACATATTCGAGAAACAAGTGGGTTGTCTTCAATGAAAGATTCTCCTACATTACTATATAAAGATAATGCTGCTTGTATTGCTCAAATCACAAATGGATACACCAAAGGTGACAGAACCAAGCACATTTCCCCAAAAATTTTCTACAAGCATGAACTTCAGAATTATGGTGACATAGATGTTCAACAAATACAATTCAACAACAACTTTGCAGATTTATTCAATAAAGCACTATCAACTACAACATTCAGAAAGATGGTAAACAATATTAGAATGCGTCAACTCAAGGATCTTTTGCCAGCATCAAGGGGAGCGTGTCATAATTGAGACCTTCACACTGTACTCTTTTTCTTTCGTTATAGTTTTTATCCCATTGGTTTTTTCCAGGCAAGATTTTAATGAGGCTGTGTCACACGTTCTATATTACACATGGATATGTATTCTTTTCCCTTCGGCTATGTGTTGTCCCACCAGGTTTTATTGGCAAGGTTTTAACGAGGCATACTCCATGCATGGTGGACATCCAAGGGGGAGTGTTATAACCTCAAAGGTTATAGATGCCCACCATAAGTCCATTGTAATTCCTTCATTATACCCATCATTGTACCTATCATTATAGGGTTGTAACATATACACTAAATACCATATTTATCATTGGTTTTTATGTTTTGTAACCCACTACTTAAGGGTGGTAAATGGTGATGTATTTCCTATGCCTATAAATAGTAGGCACTGAAGATGAATAAGACACTTGAGTATTGAGTTATTGAGCACTACTGTTACCTTTCATATATTTCTTCTATTCACTTTTACAACACAATTCACATAGTTATGTTTGTTAAGAACTTCCACAACAATGGCACACATCATTCAAAGAGACTAAATGTACTATACAAGTCTTCAAAAAATTAAAAATCATAATGCAAGAATAATAATGGTATTTCACACATCATTTAAATTTAAAAATATTACAGCGGGCCCTTTTGGAATTTTTCTTCAATTTAAAGGTTTATGTGTAAATTCAATGCAAGAAATAAGTTTTATTATAATTATTTTTTTAGACTGATATATTGTAAATGTTGAAATATATTAGGGGACACACGTAGAACCACACTTTTTAACACACCATTTAAATTACCGAAGTAAGTAAATTTCAACGATTAAAATTGCATTTGTTTAATGGGCAACCCTTTTCTTTCACACATCATTCGAATTTAAAAATAAACATTGGGGACAACCAAGCAGCCCAACTTTTTGGTTATTATTGCTGTAAAATTGCTAATAATATTTTGAAATATAACGATTTCAAACAGTGAAGGAAATATAGATTAATAAGCATTTTCCCAGTCTTTGTTTAATAAATTCAATGAATTAGACTTGGAGTAAAGAATGAATTATTAAAGTAGTTGGGGTTGTTAATTGTCAGTCTTTGTTTAATAAGCATTTTGTCTAAGTCTTTGTTCACATGTGGATATCAGAAATCTCAGCAAAGATTTTTCGTAACAAAACATATTTTTAAAATCCGAATTGATACACAATACTCAAAAAGTACTTGACGCAAAAAGCAAACAAAAGACTGAAATTTGAAATTATTAAGGTATAATTGTTGATGATGGAAGGTATTAGGTAAGGTCCAGCAAAATAAAATTTTGAAATTATTAACGTATAATTGTTGATGATGGTAGGTATTACAATTATGCAGGAATCATTGTTGATGATGGTAGGTATTAGGTAAGGTCCAATAAAATAAAAGGATTCGTTAATTTATAGGACTAACTCGTCAAACCATGGCCAATGTGTAGTTGTTTAATAGAAACTTGTTAAACTAATAATATCTCCAAAAGCCTGAGGACAAAACCGAGTATGTAGTTATTTGCATCATAATTTCGTTAAAAACATATCCGTGTGAGCGCGTTGATGTTTGTGTAAATGGTTGGGACGTGTTAGATAAATGCAAAACCGAGAGACATTTGA
This sequence comes from Prunus persica, assembly GCF_000346465.2. Taxonomy (NCBI): domain Eukaryota; kingdom Viridiplantae; phylum Streptophyta; class Magnoliopsida; order Rosales; family Rosaceae; genus Prunus; species Prunus persica. The sequence continues at coordinate 12,947,584 of NC_034010.1, forward strand.
CAGAATTATTGTCTTGTATTTATTAAAGAAATTGTTACCAGGGAGTTACAGCACTTGGATCTGGGTTTTGGAAATAGTCCGATGCGGCAATGGTGAGGTTGAAGGCGGTGGTGGATTAAGAACATCTATAATTATGCTCGTTATTTTGTAGTTGAAATTTAGCTACAAACACTAGAAACTTATTGAATTAGTTTAGTTTTGATTTGGTTTGGGGACTGTAGATCCGCTCCCATCTCTATATCTTTACTCCATTAGTAAAATTGGTTGTATTTGACACACACACACACACAAAATGGTCATTATCCAATCCAGCTTTTATTGAACAATAATGTAAGGGACACATTATTTGAGTCCTAATGATGAGTCACACACATGTCAACCCCAACGGGCTCTTATATATGGCTGAGGAGAATTTATCTTATAGACCAGAGGTCTCAGGTATTGTGTTTGCTTGCTCTTCTTCAGTCATTGAGCTGAGCATATTCTAGTCATCGCCTAATCGCTGTTGATCTGCTCGACACCGCCCCCACAGATTAGGTAGTTGTTTTCTGGTGCGTGATGAAAGTGATGGCATTGATTATGCCAATCCATGGTCTGCCCACGATGCCATTGTAGGAGGGGACCTCGTCGATGATCATGAACATCTGCGTGCTGATCAGTGGTGGCGAGTAGACATCGAGCTCTACCATTCCCAGAGTGATCGAGATTGCTCTATTGAGGCCAGTTAGCAACCTGGCCGACTTGTTGATCTTGGCCTCCATGCCCATCTGCTGGACTACCGAAAGTTGCAAGATATTGGTTGTACTGCCCTCGTCCACATGAATTCGCTCGATCATGGCTTGCGCGATTTGTTATGACGAGAGCATCATTGTGTGGCAGATCAAGCCCAATAAGGTCAACAAGTGGGAGATCACAGTTGCCTGCTTAATCTTCCTCTTCTTTTCCTTGCTGGTCAGCTTGGACTCCTCGGAGTCAGCCAGGATTGTGTTAATCCTTATGACCTTCTAGGAGGCTCCTAGGCTGCATCGTCATCCTGGATCTGCTGGTTAGCCTTCTTTACCACGAAATTCGTACAATGGCCCTCTCTGACCAGCTCCTTAATATGCTTTTTCCAAGCATAACACTCGTTTGTGTAATGCCCAAGCATTCCATGGCTTATCTTTTTAGCCAGGGCTTGTCTCTTCAAGGGTGACAGTCTCTTCAGCCAGTGATTGTCTTTCACTTGCGCTAGGATCTAATGTATCGCGATAGTGAACTTTGTGCAGCTCTCATCTGCTGAGGCGCAACCTCGGGATTGTGCCTTGTGCTTTCATCCACGGCTCCTACTGCTGGGCTTATCACTTCTCTGACCTGCTTCATTGGGTTGTTGTTCAGCTTTCTTAGCAAACTTCTTTGGGGCGATTTGATTGTCATCCCAAAGGGCGTAGGATTCTGCGATCGCGAAGACCTCTACTAGAGTCTGGCTGGGAGCGACAGTCACCTCGCAGTACAAGTCTTGCTCGGTTGGCAAGCATTTCTTGAAAGCAGAGGATGCGATTCGATCATCGCATCCTACAATGTTGGCTTTACAACTCAAGTAGAAGAGTAAAGGATTTCAACGTAAAGTAGTGTGGTTGGAGTGCATTGGTGAATTAGGAATCAGGCTTTTTCTTTTCAACCATTCTTTGAGTACTTATTACATTCCTTCCTTCTCTTTTATATCTGGAGAGTATCCCATGTATACTAAAATTCCATCCCTTACGTATGCCCAAAGAAATTAAAAGAGAAAACGAAAAAAGTCCAAAGGAATCAGCATAACGAAAGAAATCATGAAAACTTGGAGGAGTAGTGATTCTTGCTCCATAAACCTCTAATATTATCGTGTGTTAATTAATAACTAAATGTAATACCCCATCCCAATGGTCACATCTGAAAGCCAAAGCGCATTTGTTCCAAAGAGACAAATATTAGATAATGTCATTCTAGCCTTTGAAACAATCCATGCCATGAGAAGTAGAAGGGGGGAAAAATTCCAAAGATTGCATTGAAGTTAGACATGGCAAAAGCATATGATAGGGTTGATTGGAATTTCATTTGTAAAATGAGGGATAAATTGGGTTTCCTTGGGGATTTTATTAAGCTGGTCTTTGAGTGTATTTCTACTGTTTCATATTCATTGATAAGGCATGGAGCTGTTGAAGGTAATATTATCCCACAAAGGGGGATTAGACAAGGAGATCCCTTATCTCCCTATCTTTTCCTCATTTGTGCATAGGGTTTTTCTTCGCTTCTAAAATAGGCTGAGTTTTCTGGTGAAATAAAGGGGATTGAAGTTGCAAGGAGGCCCCCTCAAATTTCTCATTTGTTTTTTTGCAAAGCCTACTATTTCTTGAAGCAAAATCTCAGGCGTGTAGAACCCTTAAGAGGGTGTTTGAGATATGTGAGGTAGCAACGGGGCAAAAAATAAATTTGGAGAAGTCAACAATTGCTTTTAGTCCGAACACTCCTGTGCATTTAAGGAATGAGGTTTGCAGCATTCTAAAGATCCCAGTTGTTGAGTTTCATGAGAAATATTTGGGATTGCTAACAGTGATTATTGGTAGGAAAAAGAAAGATTGTTTTAACATAATAAAAGAAAGATTAAGAAAGAAGCTTAATGGCTGGAAAGGGAAATTGCTTTCAAAAGCAGTAAAGGCTCTCCTTATCAAAGCGTTGGCTCACAGTATTCCAAATTATGCTATGGGAGCCTTAAAACTTCCTGTGACATTTTGTGCTGAGTTCAATTCAATGATCTCTAAATTTTGGTGGAAGAATTCAGAGTATTGCAAAGGTATTAGCTGAGCACAGTGGGAGCATCTGTGTTTTGCAAGGGATGAAGATGGATTGGGTTTTAGAGATCTAGAGATTTTTAACAAAGCACTTGTGGCTAAGCAATGTTGGAGACTTCTTACCAATGAGTAGTCCATGATTCAGAAGGTGTTAAAAGGTTGATATTTTCCAAATTATAATTTCTTGGCAGCTGGTAAAGGAAGAGCTTCTTCTTATGTTTGGAGATCTTTGATTTGGGGTTGTGAATTGCTCTGGAATGGGATAAGGAAGAGGATTGGAGATGGACAAGATACTCTAGTCTATGGAGATGCATGGATTCCTAGACCTAACTAATTCTTTCCGCCCTTTTCCCCCTCAAGTGCTGGATCAAGAAACTAACGTAAGTGCTTTATTTTTCCTAATGGGAATTGGAATGTTGATATACTAAATCTGTGTTTTCATGTGGAAGATGTTAAGGCCATTAGCTCTATTCTTTTGAGTGTTAATTATCACAAAGATAGATGAATTTGGCATTATATGACTAATGGAATTTATTATGTGAAAAGTGTTTATAGGCTGGAGATATCAGAAAAAATAAGGGAGTGCAGTCGGGTTGGCTCCTCTTCGGAACCAAGAATATGAAATGCTTTCTGGACAAAAGTTTGGTCCCAAGAGGTACCACAAAAACTCTTATATTTTAATTGAAGAGTTATTAAAAATTATCTTGCTTGTAAATCTAATATATGCTAAAAAGGAAAATAATCTCTGATGACTCCTGCCCCATTTATAAAAGTAGTAACCGATTTATATAGTTAAAACACCTTGAAAAAACATCCCAGCCACATGTTCAACCGACTTTGAAAATATCTTGAAGGTTCTAGGAATTGTTTAGGCTGTTTGGTGTTGCTTACTTCGCTGGGTAGACTTCACTTGAGCATTCTAGATTTTTCTAGTTTTATTTTGTGCATTATTATTTCTATGGGATTGACTTTTACTTTTCTTGGGCTAATTAATATGTTTGTGGGCTGGGGTTGATATTTTAACACTAAACTCCTTATTGCGTGTAAAGCCCTGGAAGTCTTCTTCCTCCAAGCCTCGAACTGACAAACGTTTTCTGGTTTTGGAAGTTCAGCTGTACCCTGCACTGCATCCCAAAGGCCTCTAGCCAACAAGTAATTTTTAACCAATGCACTCCAGTACTCATGGTTATCTTCGTCAAGAACCTCCACAACAATTGCGTCGGCAGGAACCACAGGTTTCACCATTCTTACTGCTATTCACATCCAGATATGAAAGCTGACCCGGCTTGCTAAGTAAATTTTTTTATATTTGTCTTGTTGAAGACAAAGTAAAATTCCCCACTAACCATTTAACCATTTAATGGTTTCCGAATTAATTTTCTTTATATGAGCATGCCACTGTTGGCAGATGATAAAATACTGTTGGGGGTTGAGTGCATTGGTGTATTAAAAATCAGGCCTTTTCTTTTCAAGCATTCTTTAAGTACTTACATTCCTTATTCTTTTTCTTTTTCTTTTATATATATCTGGAAGTACCACGCCAGTATACCAATAGGAAAAATAACAAATCAGAATCAGCTTAAGTTTTTCAATAGGAAGATTATACATTACCAATAGGGTACAAAGGTTTTACCATGGTGGCGCCTTTCACTTGTTCTTTTCGTTGCTCGATCTTTGTATGTAGCGGGCAAAGCCCAAAACAAAGTCAAACTAGTTCAAGACTTGATCCCAAATTCTTTTCTCACACGCTTATCTTCACCAAGAATCACAACATATTATCAGGGATACAAGCTTCTTAGCAGTTACAACATTACGAAAGTTTTATTATAGGATGCCAAACACATACATGGCATGGAAAATGCATACAAGCTTCTTAGAAGTTACAAACATTATGAAAATTATACATTACCACTTACACGTACCATCAAGAAGTTAAGTCCATGATTTCACTTTCCTATCAAATATTTCATTCCCAAGTAGAAGACTTTATGCCCTTGATTTCACTTTCCTGTCAAATATTCCTCATCCATAAGTAGAAACGTACATCTAAACTAGAAGGGGTACATTGTGGCATGCTCTGTGTGTATTTTTGATTGTAATTGTTCATGACTAGCAGTTGACTAGTCATAGTGTATTTGGTCAAGTCTAAAGTGTGTGAAGATTGTTGCGTTTTGTTTAAGTGTCTTAAAAGTTACCCCTCGTCACCTAAGTACCAATTTCAATTGGTATAAGAGCGTCAGCTCTTAACACAAATAGAGAGATCCTAGGATTTGTTTTGGTATTTAGTGTGCTCACTATGGAAAGGGATAGAGTTGTTGGATCTTGCAACTCCCCTCCTTACTTTGACGGAAACAACTACGCTGCATGGAGAGAAAAATTTGAGATATTCCTTGATGCTCTTGATGAGTATGCAAGTGAGTATCTCACAAAAGAGTGGGTTGCTCCAGTCAAGACTGTTGAGAGTAAAGTTGTGCCCAAGTCTAGGATGGAATGAACTGAAGCTAAGGTGTTTTCTGCACATTCAAACAAGAAGGCCAAAAATGCCTTAGTTACAGCCTTGTCTACCACACAGTTTTCACATATACAACACATCCCTAATGCTAAACAGGCTTGGGATAAACTAAGGGTGGTTCATGAAGGGGATGACCAAGTTAGAACCCTAAAACTTCAGATGGTGCTTGCACAATTTGAAGAACTTAGGATGTCTGAAACTGAGTCTATTTCTGAGTTTTATGGGAGAGTTGAGATGATCACAAATGAAGCCATGAGTCTTGGTCAACCTATTGAAGAGCTTCCTGTTGTTCAGAAAATTCTTTGTGTTCTACCATCTCGGTTTAGAGAAAAGAAAACCGCAATCATGGAGGTCCAAAACTTAAATGAAATTAAGCTTGGCAAGCTTGTAGGAAAATTGAAAACATATGAGATGGAGTTAAATATGGAAGAAAATGACACTAAAAAATCAAAAAATGTTGCACTTCAAGGAGTGCATGATACCTCTCTGAAAGGTGGTGAAAAATTCTCAGTTTTTTTAGGATGAAATGGCTTTGTTTGTCAAAAATTTAGGAGAATTCTAAAGGATAAAGGAAATTTTGCTGGAGAGGGCAGCTCTGGTAGTGAGAGACAATTTAGACCATCAACTAATTAGTCTAATGAGAGGAACAAGGATATCAAACCTTTTACTAAAGATTTTAGAAAATCAGTCAAGTGCTTCACTTGTCGAGGCATTGGGCACTATGCTGCCGACTGTGCAAATAATCAGAAAAAATACTCCAAAGGAAAGGACAAAGCCATAAAAGTGAGCTGGAGTGAGAGTGAAAGTGAAGTGTCTCAAGCGGATTCATCTTCCTCTGATAATGGTGACCAACAAGTTTCCTTTGTTGCCTTTGTACAGCTGGTGTCTGATGAATCTGATTATGAGTCAGATGACCTGTCATACGAGTCATTAGGAAGAAAATATGATTGCTTTTTCAAAGAGACATTATCCTTGAAACAACAGAGTCTCAAACTTGAGGCCAATAACCAAGATCTTCAACATGAAATTCTCATCTTAAAAGAAACCAAAAAAGAGTTGAGTGACAAATTTGAGTCTCTAGAAAAAGAAATTGTTGCACTAGTGTCAATTAGGAGTAATCTTGAAAAACAAGTTAATGTGCTTAAGGAAAGTAACATTGGTTTCCAGAACTCAAACAAACAGCTCATAGGTGAATTGAATATAGCAAAAAGTAAGGTTATATCTATGACCATTGGTGCCTCAAAAATTGACAAAATGTTGAATATGGGAAAACTTCATGGGGACAAAGGTGGTCTTGGATTTAATCATTTTGATTATAGTTCCTCTAGCTCTACCACTAAGTTTGTCAAGTCAAAAACTCCAGCCATTGCATCTCTTGATGTTCAGCAGGTAGTCAAGAAACCTGCGTTTGTTCCAACTTGTCACAGGTGTGGGTTGACTGGTCATATTCGACTAGTCTGTCATATGTACAGAAAGGGTAAGACAAGAAAATTGTCTTCAAAATCTAAAAGGTATCCCAGATCTTTGCAACATCTGGTTGATCATTTGCTAAATGAAGTAACTAAGATTGCCAAACTTGTCTCCCTTAAAATGAGTTCACCCATTGTGCCTAAGTCTACTTGGATTGCAAAAGGTCATACCAAATGTCTTGTTGTGCTAAATGCTTTTGCTGCTTTAAACACCAACTCTTGGTACTTTGATAGTGGCTGTTCCAAACATATGTCTGGTGACAAGAGTGTTTTCTCATCTCTCAGCCCTTTTGATGGAGGCATTGTGACTTTTGGTGGAGGTCATAAGTCTCAAGTTGTTGGAAAAGGTACTGTTTGTATCCCTAGATTACCCGAGCTTAAGATTGTTAGATTTGTTGAGGGTCTCACATCCAATCTCATTAGTATGAGTCAGCTGTGTGATGATGGAGTAGTAGAAGTTAGATTCTCCAAGCATGGCTGCAAAATCATCCGAAAAGGTGGCAATGAGATTGTGAGCATGGCAAGGTCTGGGGACAATTGCTATTGCATTGATGGTGTCAATGTTGCAAAAGAAGTAGTTTGCAATAAGGTTGTGAATGAAACAAGTGTCTTGTGGCATCAAAGGCTTGGACATGTGAACTTTAGAGACTTGTGATGGACATATTTTATATTATATATCTAACCTCATTCTCAGTATATTTTGGTTAATATTTTGGAAGAATTTTGATACTTTGAATTATATTTCCAATATAGGACTTTCGACTCTCTCTAGAGCAAAACATAATCAAATTGAGGAATTTTGGAGTAATTCTAGTTGGAGGACGTTCTTGAGGCACTTAGCTTGATCGTATCAAAATTTCAGATTTTTCTTCCAAGCGGTTATTTTCTGGCAATAAAATAAAGGAGCAGTGCGCGGTGCTGGAATAGTGACGTGTTGGGCTTTTATTGCGTTTTTGGAGCCCAAGATGACCTCGGATGGGTTCGTGGCCTTCTAGAGAAGTGTTCAGAACATTTTTATTTTTAAAACAAGCTATCTTGGGCCAGATTTGGAGGAGATTTGGTGCCAAAACGTGGCTGGGCAGATTTTGGGCAGATTCTCCTATTCCAATTTGGACTTTATTTCCTAGTATTATTTTATTTTAATTAGTTTCCTTGTGGGGATAGAAAAGCTGTACATTGGCAGCTAGGTTTTAAGGGGTATTTAAGCTCTTTCTTACAAGGAATTGATTACTCCCTTTTTCACTTTTGAACTTTGTTTTGTGGAGAGCAATTGCTACGGTTTTGGGTTTTCACAACTTTCAGGTGTTTTCGTTCTTTTCTTCTTAATGATATTTTCTTGGATTTCAATTATGAGTATGCGTAACTAAATTTCTTTTGCTAGGGTGAAGCCTTGAACCTTAGCATGAATATGTGATTTTTATTTAATTGCTTATGATGAGTGCATGCCTACTTGAATTGTTAATCACTGTTTTAAACTATCTAATTGTCTTAATGCCTGATCACCATTAGGATCTTTAGAAAAGTAATTGGATGCAATTTTGGTCGGAAGGTTCCCTGAAATTGATGCTAGCTTCTTGTGATTAATAATTGTAATTTCACTTCAGATGAATACCACGTCTTAAGGGTTGCATGGTTTTTCAAAGGGTTTTCACAAAACTTAATGAATCTTTCATATTCAGATTTGATCCGAACGTCCAGACGGGTTGCATGTTAGATATACGTTCTGTGTTGGAGGTTCCAAGTAGAATATACATTAGGAAAACCTAACCTTCAAATTGGCATGTGCAAATCATAAGTAATTGGTAAAAGTTCATAGGATTGCTAGGTGATGGTGAAACCCTAGTACTTTTATAAATTGATATTCAAAACTCTTTCCTTCAATTGTATTTGTTTTTAGAATCAACCAAATTCATAATCATCTTTCTTGACCTTTTATTTTAAGTAGTTATTTGTAATTTGTTTTTACATAAATTGCTAATTAGTCCTTGAGGAAAACGACCTTGCATGAGCATCTATACTACAATAGCCTTGTATTCTTGCAAGTATTTTATGTGATTTTAACTCTGTTTGCACAAGTACTAAAAATCCTATCAACTTGCATAAATTGTCCAAGAGAGAGTTAGTGAGTGGTTTACCAAAGCTTGACAAATCTGATCAACATGTGTGTGAAGGATGTCAATTGGGCAAGCAAGTTAGAGTGTCACACAAGAAGGTCAAACACATTCAAACAAAAGTAAGCCTAGAACTTGTTCACATGGACCTTGTTGGTCCTATCCAAACCTTGTCCCTTGGTGGAAAGAAATATATTCTTGTCATGGTTGATGATTTCTCTAGGTTCACTTGGGTCTCATTCTTATGTGAGAAATCTGAAACTTTTCAAAGGTTTAAGTCTGTTTGTCATCTTTTGCAAAAAGAGAAGATCATGGTTCTGAGTTTGAGAATTCTCAGTTTCTGAAATTTTGTGAAGAGATGGGAATTAGGCATGAGTTTGTGAAGATCATGGTTCTGAGTTTGAGTATTTCTGTGATTTGAGCATATATGTAGGAATTGTTTCCTAATTTATGGTTTGTGATATTGTACTTCTGATCGAGTACTCAAAACCGTTTTAGCTCATAGTACTTGGTCTTCCGAGCTCAAAGGCCACTACTACAAAAAAGCAAAAAGACGACGGTAAATCACCGTCGTGTATTCGGTTTTTCAATGGTCGTGGAATCCACCGTCATCTTTTCCCTCATAAACCACGACGCTAAATCACCGTCGTTGTTAAAATATACAACGTCATCAACAAATACAAAACGACGTCTTTGTACTGCAAAAAGATCTAAAAAAGCAGTCGAGGATGAGAATAGACGACCAACTCTCTAAAAAAACCGTCGTTAAAAAGGAAAAATATGACACATATTAAGAGAACAAGGCCGCAAGATAGACATACAACGACGAAAATAAAAATACGACGCCGTTAAATATCATTTTCATGACAATAAAAAATTTGACGTCTTTAAATACATTAGAAGACGACGTTATTGATACCTACTACGTCGCATATATAAAAACAGCCGTCGTAAAATTAATTTTCCACTTCGATTTTTTGATAAAAGATGACGTGGAAATAGTTGTCAGTGTCATTATTTACGACGTATGTATTTATTGAGTAGACGTTGAAAAATGAAACAACGTCGGTTACAAATATATGAGAGTCGTATTACAAAATTTATACGTCATATTTTCAGAAACAAACAACGACGATAAATATTAGACGTTGTTAAATAAAACAACGTCGGAAAACAATAAAAACAGACGTGTTTAGTCTGCTAAAGTTCTAGAAAATAGTCGAGGATGAGAATAGACGACCAACTCAAACAAATCACCGTCGTTAAAAAGGAAAAATATGACACATGTTAAAAGAACAAGGCCGCAAGATATACATACAACGACGACAACTAAAATACTACGCCGTTAAATATAATTTACACGACAAGAAAAAATATGACGTCTTTAAATACATGAGAAGACGACGTTATTGAAATATACTACGTCTCTTATTTACAAACAACCGTCGTGAAATAAATTTTCCACTTCGATTTTTCTAAAAAAGATGACGTGGAAATAGTTGTCAGTGTCATTATTTACGACGTATGTATTTATACAGTTGACGTTGAAATGCGAAACAACGTCGGTGGCATTTATATAGTCGACGTTGTATTTATATCTATCATCATTACTCACGACGTACTTAATAATATAGACGACGTTGAACTTCTAAACAACGTCGGTTCCAAATAAATGAGAGCCGTATTACAGAACATATAGACGGCGTTGATTATGATGATAGCCGTATTACAAATAACGTCGTTTAATTGTTATTAGACGGCGGTTATAATGAATTTCTGTCGGAATTCATTTCGTTCCTCTTCGTTTATAAAAGAACTTGCGACGTGGAAAATGTATGATGACGTCGTATTTTTTAACGTTCAGATTATATATCTCGTTTTTTAGACGTCGGTATTATGGGATTGGAGTCGTGTTATTTTGAATTACATGGCGGTTCTTAATCCTTCCCCGACGTGATATCCTGAATAATTGCTTCACAATAGCGTCGTGGTTCTTCATTGTTACGTTGCTTTAAGACGTCGGTAAATATGCTGAATAACTGGTTCACAATAACGTCGTGTTTTATTTGAACGTAGAAAGTGAAGAAATCACATTACAATATATTACAAAATTAATGTCATACACTGCCAATTACATAAGCATCATTCAATCCATATATCTTCACACCCATCTCGAATATTTTGACCGCCTAACTCACCCACCAGTTCATCAAATGTGTCAACATTTGGCATCCCTCTAGTAAATGGCTCACAATCAATTATCACATCACCTAAGACTTCATCACCAATAACATCATTATATTCTCTATTAGGCATTGATAACACTACCGACCAACCACGATGCATCGGGTCGTCAACAAAAAATATTTGTTTGACTTGAGAAGCCAAAACAAATTGGTCATTCCTATGTCCAATTTTACTCAAATCTACAAGGGTAAATCCAAGTTCGTCGACTACAAGACCAGAACTATCTATCCAATCACACCTAAAGACTGGGATTGTAAACTTTTGGTAGTCAAGGTCCCAAATTTCTTGAATGACACCATAGAAACCCATATTTGAGAGAATTGGGTTTTTGTCCTTGGCACTAGCAACTTGCATGGTATGTGCAAGTAAATAAACTCCACTATTTTGAGTTGTCCGCACATCATCTTGTGCCTTGATATTGAATTTAATACCTTTAATAAGATAGCTCCTATATAATGGCACTGACATGTTTGGACCAGCTGCTAGCCACCTTAAATTTTCTGATACGCCATGATTGTCTTCCTCAAGTTCACTTTGAACCTGCAAATTAATCATATCTTAATTCAATCTAACATATAAATAAGAAGAAAATTAAAAGAGAAATATGTTATTCAACAACATATACCTTGAAGCGTAGCCATTGAATGAAAGTGCTATTGTGCTTATCCTGCAGCCACTTTGTTCTCTTTCTAAATTTTGGATAAGCAATCTTGATGTGGATCATATGTTGCCTACATGACACGAAAAATTCAAGCATTACGGTCCCAAATATAGAAGATAAACATAAGAAATAATTTAAAATGGAAACTTAAAGAATAAAGCTCATACGTACTCGATATAAGGTAGGACTTCCTCCGTATTCTCCAAGACATATAGATGTGCTTGATTCAACAGGTCCTGATCAACTACGCTCACTGTGCAACCTGATAATGGCTTTGAAAGTCCCATCTTTTGGCTTGAAGGCACTCCAACTGTACTAACATCAGATAAATGTTGAGTACAAAACTCTACCGCTTCTTCAGCTATATACCGCTCAGCAATGCAACCTTCGGGACGAGTACGATTCTGAACATACCCCTTCAGCACTTTCATATATCTTTCAAACGGATACATCCACCTAAAATATACTGGCCCACATAGACGAACTTCTCTGACAAGATGTACTACTAGATGAACCATGATATCAAAGAATGAAGGGGGAAAGTACTTCTCAAGCAAACACAGAGTAACTACTACATCTTCTTCCAACTTATCTAGCTTGGAAACATCAACAGTCTTTGCACATATAGCATTGAAGAAGAAGCACAAATGAGTTATTGCATACCTTGCAGGCTTCTCCAAAACAGAACGAATTGCCACAGGGAGCAATTGTTGCATTAAGGTATGACAATCATGTGATTTAAGGCCAAGAAGTCTTGAATCTTGTAAAGATACAAGATTTTTAATATTTGAAGAATAACCTTCAGGGACCTTCATACCATAGAAAGAATTGCAAACCTCTCTCTTCTCTGCTCTTGACAAATTCCAAGGCCCAGGAGGCAAACGAGTACGTCTTTCTCCATACTCGGGTTGCAAATCAGTTTTGACCCCCATGTTCAATAAATCTAATCGAGCAGCAATCCCATCTTTATTTTTTCCACGGATCTCCAGCAATGTACCAATGATACTATCGCAAACATTCTTCTCAATGTGCATAACATCTAGGGCATGCCTCACAGGAAGGTATTTCCAATACTCGAGATCAAAGAATATTGATTTCTTCTTCCAACAAACTCTGTCACCATTTTCAACCATATGCAGCACTTCTTCTCCGGTTAATGGCTCGGGAGGTATGCCATATTCAGGTTTCCCATTAAAAGCTGCACGTTGCCTCCTATATGGATGATTGATTGGTAACCATTTTCTATGCCCAATGTAACAAATTTTGTGGCCATTTTTCAACCTGTGACTAGGTGTATCATCACCGCATATTGGACAAGCTTTATATCCTTTAACAACACAACCAGATAAGTTTCCATAGGCGGGGAAATCATTAATTGTCCACAATAATGCAGCTCTGAGTGTAAAGTATTCTCCATTATGTGCATCATACACTCCTCTAATCCCAACCCACAAGGATTTTAAATCATCCATCAAAGGCTCCAAGTAGACGTCTATATCATTTCCGGGTTGTTTAGGACCGGAAATCAATAAGGTTAACATCATGAACTTTCGTTTCATGCACAGCCATGGAGGGAGATTATATGTAACTAAGATAACCGGCCAACAACTATATCTGCTACTTAGAGAACTGTGGGGATTGAATCCATCAGATGAAAGAGCCAATCTCAAGTTTCTCGGCTCATTACCAAACTCAGGCCATTTATCATCAAGAAGTTTCCAAGACGGGGAATCCGCCGGATGAGACATCTGACCGTCAATTGATTTTCTAGCAGCATGCCACCAAGTCAAACTCTTAGCTGTCTCATGTGATTGAAACATCCTTTTAAACCTTGGAATTGGGGGAAAATACCGCACCACCTTCGCTGGCACACCCTCTTTCAAGATTGAATCTTTGCCTTCCTTCCACCTTGAGATACCACAAGTAGGACAATTAGTTGAATCCTCATACTCCTTCCTATACAAGATGCAATCATTGGGGCATGCATGCATTTTCTCATAACTCAGCCCCAATGCACACAAAGTCTTTTTAGCCTCATACATGGAGGTTGGTATTGTATTTCCTTCTGGAAGCAAATCGCCTTGAAGTATCAATAATTCTGTAAAACAGACATCACTCATCCCATGTTTTGCCTTCAAATTATACAACTTCACTAATGCCGATAACTTCGTGTACTTTCTACAACCAGGGTACACTGGTTGATCTCCATCCCCAATCACATTGGCAAACTCATACGGATCCGAACCAAAATCACCAAAATCATTATCATCCATATCAATTTCTTCAGACACAAAACTGTACCTACTATGGCCATCATCTTCTTCAACATTTCTACTAGCATTAGTTGTTGCTTCCCAAGGTTCTCCGTGAAATGTCCAATTCTTATAGCTTTGGTCAATTCCATTAAAGTATAAGTGATCCCTTATAATTCCAACCCCAAACAACTTCAAATTAACACATTTAACACATGGACAACGGATATGTGTTGTAGTTAGAAGATTTTCTACAGCAAAGTTCAAAAATGCTTCCACCCCAAATTCATATGCCTTCGATCTTCTATCCGAGTGCATCCATGACTTATCCATCTCCGACACTATAACTTATTATCTATAATAAAGTGAAAATACAGGCAATGACCATCACTATAGCAGATTATACAATGATCTAATCGCAAGTAATACACAACAGAGATGACGAGTTTTAAACAAAAACAGACGTATTTGGCATATATAGACGACGGATTTTCAACAGACGTCGTCTATTATAAGTAATACAAACGACGGTTTATGAAA